>NC_142635.1:7983106-8286136 GCF_059453375.1 Lepisosteus platostomus | reverse complement strand
CTGAGAAGATGGAAATACATTGAACACATTTCCTTTGATTATTATTTCCTTTGTCTTTCTATAAGATGTGTTCTGAAAGCCTCGAGTAAAAATGACTTATTATTTGACACTGCAATAAGACACAGTGTGTAAGAAACTGTAAGTCATAGAATGTAGGTGCTATGGCCCAAATATTGTGCACACCCTATCCACTGTGGAAACAAGGTAAACAGCACAGAGTGTGAAGAAATACTTCCCAGAAAGCTTTGGGGAAGCGTTCACTGAGCCAGCATTAGAAGACCGATGTTTTGACTTTATTCATGGTCTTCAGGTGGATAAAAAGAGTAGGGGTAGCCTATGTTAAAACAGAGAAAGGAAAAATACATATTTGTTAGACGTTTACTGTTGGCGCAAGGAAAGTGAATGATATGAATAACAATGGCTAAGGGAAAAAAAGAGAATATTTACTGGAAAATAAATTCCAGAAGTTGTTCCAGAGTTGTAAGAGTTTTCTTCATTTTCAAAATAATGTATGACATCAAGCAATATTCTGTACTGTACTGTATATAACTAAAACCTGAACAGTCATAAACTTTTTCTGAAATATTTTTCTGAAAAAATGTCTGACTCCATCACATATGTCACTATATGATCCTAAAACATGACAAAGGTGAAAGTATATTGTTATCCTGACAATGCAAAGAAACGGACATGAAAATACATGAAGTAGGTATATTTAGCCATTCTTGCGAAGAAAGAGCCATTTCAACCTTAATCATATGTTTCTTTTCATATTTTAAATAACACACAAACCAATTTCTTAAAAAAAACAAAGGTTCACAATTTTTTAGCTGCAAAACCTTTAACATATTTAAGTTCCTGAAATATTGTGAGACGGCAGTCCATTTCAACACTGGGTTTTTGAAGAATACTAAAAAATAATGTGGTCTGATTTAGATTTTAGAAAACAATAAATATCAATAGCATCATCAGCCTTCTTTGAAGCCTACTTTTTTCAGTTTTCCCATGTGGTACAATGTTATCACAGCAAAGAAACATTAATTATATTAATTTCTGCATTTTACAGTATTTACTTGCAATTTTATAATGCCCAGCCAATAACTACTATAGTAAAGCAGGAGTCATAACGCCAAGTGTTGATTTAAAGCATGCTCTAAAGCATTCTCAGGGATAGAGGCAAAGCCCGCACTCATCCGTGGAGACTGATTCCTCTGAGCTGTGGTTCCCTTTATTTGGATCAGACATAGAGAGAAGAATTTCATTCCCAAGATGGGAACTGACATTGTTAATGTCAATATCATGTTTTAAGTGGGTAGAATTATACATCCATACAGTATACTGTAGCATAAATACACTACCTACTGTACTTTTTGCTTTAGAAGCATCCTTTCCTACTTGATATCCAGATGTTGTGCTGTATAAATGTTAAAACATAAAGAAAAAAACCTATAAGGTCAAAATCTGTTCATGCAGCAAATACATCTTGTAGCCACACATTGTTCCAACTCAATATCCATGCAGACCTCTATGTGGTTCAATCATTAGTTTTTTTAAGTAATACAATTATTTAACTAATAAAGCAATAAATCTACAACATTTTTGTTGTCACCTGTTATAAACATTTGGAGATAAGGAGATTTCAAGACGTGTGTGAAAGAGTAAAATTTTATTCTGAAAGTGAGAAACAGTGTGAATTTGTAAATGCAAAAAAGTGAGAATTATTGAGCAAGAAAGATATTGACCAAAATTTGCAGTCAGACATACAAGTAAAGGTTTACAATATGTTTCACTGCAAATTTTGTTTTAGACAAAAAGAGAGATAGTCTCTTTATGTAAGGTACTGAATGTTCCAGCATTACATTCCCTTAAATACATTTTTGTTTCAATTCCTAAAATTGTTGTTTGGTGATTAATATGAAGATTATAATGCAAAATTTGTTTGAAATATCTAACTATAAACAGAAAAGGCAAGATAAAAGGAATGGTGAATATTTTAAAACTTTTCTTTAAAATCTAACGTTTTCATGAAGGTAGAACTAACTATAATATCAAAGTCGTCTTGATAAAAACATGTAAACAGAACAGTTTCAGGGAAAAGGCATTTTAAGATACATAATAATGAACTCTAGTGTGTACTGATCAGTTATCTCTCTCTGCAAGGGGTAGAGATAATGAGATGGTTGATTATTTCAGTCACATTTTGTTGTTGTGGTTTTTCTACCCTTTTCTGCTACAAGTACATTCAGTATGCATACTGTAGCTTCAAACTGCATCTTGCAATCTGAGTTGAGCTGTGGTCCCATGGCAGCTTCAAGTGAAGCCTTAATTGAAGTCTGATGTTATGTGTGTCTATCCCCAACCATTCCCCAGAGGCACATTCATCTGAAATGTTTTTTTTTTAATTATTTTTGTATTCACAACTTACTAGATCAGCAAACACATCTAGGAACCCATGACTCCAAAGACTGTAGAAGAAATTGCATTCTAAAATAATATATGGTGGGGAGAAACATTATTGGAGCACATTCATTCATTAGGTCATTGTTGCTGCCCTCTGGATAGTCTACATACAGTATCACGTGGCTAATTCAGATGCCCTTAGACTTCAGGTTAGAAAAGTGACCATGTTCATACTAAAACAGACACCAGCTGAAGGTGAAAACAAAGTAATACATTGTGATGCATATCATGCAGGCTGACAAAATCCATTAAATATTGTTACTTCTATGAATAAGTCATGCATTGGTGATTCCTCTACTAACAATATGGGTTAGCCAATCATCATTCAATCTGGCACATCACTTCAATTTCTGCACTAATGGCAAAGGAACTGCACATACTGTACATTGTCACATTCTTTCCATATTGATGGCATTGAATGCAGTAGGGCATTTGTGTTCAAGGGATGCCAGCCATACTGTAGTTCTTACTGATAGCAGCATAGATTAGCATGTCTGACCAGCAACAGGGACTATTTGTGCATGGAAAATCACAAATCCAAAGCTCTACTCCTACTCAGCTTCAGTACTGTATGGCCAACTGTGCACAACCCTCACACATGCTGTGTATCTGACCACAGTCAGCAACTGAAAAAACCTGGGAGTAAACTGGCAGTTTCCAGGCTACAGGGCCTGTTCTGCACTCTGAGTTGAGTACAAAAGTCATCTTATACAAAGGAACAAGGCACACAGTGTTTTCAGTAGGAGGGTTTCTTAATTGTGAGAAATGAAGCATCAAAATCAGCTCAACACTAGAATACCATGAGCTTTCTTTTTGTATTACAGCATGAACTGCACAGATCTATTTCTGTTTCATCGATTTAGTCCCCCTACCTCCTACAGTACATTCGCTTTTTTGAATAACAGAGAATAGAATATTTAGCACTGGTACAGTACCTTGGCACAAACTATGATGGAGAAGGAAGACAGATTACAATCAAAGGATGCCCTTGGGCCCATTTTAATTGATCCAGTGGTGAGCAGAGTATTGTACATGTTCATGGCATGAGAAACCAGCACATGCATTTTTTCATTGCATCTATTGGAGTGGCTATGAGATGACAATTACACAGGTTTAGAGCGGTGCATGGCTTCAAATGAATCAAGATGTTCCTTCTACAGGATACAAAACAACTCAATCAAGTTTGATAGCCTATTACTGTACATATCACAAACAATGAGCACATCATTCACAGAATCAGCCATCTGAAGACTGGAATCTACTGTCCTCTTTTGCACTCTATGCCCACATAATTCACATTCAGTCTCAGCTAAAAAGGAAAAAATGTATAAATAACCACTTGTCACCTGCTTAAGAATAGGCATACTGAGATCACAAACAAAGAAACTAAGATGAGTATTAAGAGAACTGGATGATATTAATTTAGAGACAATGGTTTACAGAAAAAGTATATTTAAATTAGAACTATTGTAATATGGAGGTTGTTATAATGTGCAAAGCAGAAAAGTAAAATGAGAACTTTACAACTTTATATTGAAGCTTGCCATCTTGTTTTTTAGCAGTTGAATTTCCAGCTTTTAATAATACTCATTGTGATGATGTTATGATTATTCACAGAAATGATAAAAAATGTCTAATGGCCTCTTTTAAGTGATTAATTTTACACTATCAACATTTCCTTTTCATGGTCTGTGGTCAAATGAATGTTTACAAAGGAAACAAAGGATTCTAAGAGTGGACAACATCCCCCAACCTTGTCTGATTATCCGTTTGACTTATAACCTTTTCAAGACTTTATCATTTTTAATCCCTCCTCTTCTTCCATACTCTCACTCACCAAAGCTCCTCGGTTCACCTTATATAGCATTGGAGTTTCAATAACCTTGTTCTCATGGCCAGTCTGTTTTTCCCTCAGCCAAGCATTAGTCATTGGTCAATTTTTGTGCAGCAGGTTAGTATGGAATGAATCATCTGTTTTTTTTAAAATGCACCCATGCCGATTTGGTTCCTCTACTTGTTTAATACAGAATACAGATTCAATTCCATCTACAGTACAAAAAGATAGCTGGGCTTATCTGGGGTGTTTTAAAATTCAGCATTAGAAAGAAATCTAAACAACAAAAGCTGAATATTTAAGAGCAAACAATGCCTTGCTTGGAGGACTTACAGTATGAGCTTGAACCTTGAACATTGGGGTCTTCACACGGAGGGTCATAGATGGTGGAAAAGGGCGAAGGTCTAGAGGCTTGGGACATCATTAAAAAAATCCAAATGAAAAGGAAGATGCAATGTTTTTTTTTCATTAAATAGAGGTAAGCATCTCCAAAACAAATAAACCGAAAGAAACAAAAGGTAAAGGATGAAGTGGACATTTAATTTCTCTTTTTCATTTTCCACTGACATCATTGAATAAAGCTGGTCCTTAAATAACTGCTTCTTTGAGATTTTTCTGTGAGTGCTCTAAAATCCTCTGTGCCAACATGAAAGATGGTTTTCGGCATTTTCAGACACATTCTAGACATTTTTAATTAACATGATTTAAGATTGTCCTTATATATAATAAATGGAATATGGCAGCACCCTCCTGAAAACACACCTTCTGGGAGAAAAAAATACAAAATATGCAGAATTACTGTAAGTTACTCTTATTTATTGATTGTTTTACAGATGAGAATAATGCATAAAAATAGCTTTAATTTAAAAATCTTTATGAAATCAATTATCTACCTTGCACATTTCATTTTTTGCTCTGAAAGTAGTTTGTATTCTGCATTAGTAGACTATTAGCATGTAGAGTGGAGACTCTCCCCTTGAATTTAATATTAGCAGTAGAATGGCATTAGCACATAGTTTGGGTTCTCAGCATGAATTACTGTACGCAAAACTGGGCTCAGAAACGAAATAGCTCCATCCACCAGTCCAAGACACAATAAGAGCTGACTTCATTTATTTTCCAATCTTGAAGTTTTAGGCCAACACATCACAACAGCAGAGAACTGGAATGTTTCTCTTGCCAAGTTTGAATGTTAATGATCCTTATTTTACCTCATTTTGAAAGAAAGAAAATAAATCACAAGAAATAAATCCAGTATGAAATTGCCTATGTTGATTTAAGTCATAAGTTGGAATGAGCGAAACCACGCCACCACACAAAAGACATCCACTATGGGTTTGGCCAAAATTCAAATTGAGATCGATATCCATCTCAGATATCCAGATATCCAGCAAAGACAATATAAGGTAGCAAAATAAAAACAAGAAACAAATGTTCTAAACATAAAGATACTTAAAAGAAAATCAAAACATAAATGTCTACAAATCAACTGATACAACGCTGTTTGTAAAATATCTGACAAAAATAAAGAAGATCAAATAAGGTGAGCTGAATTCATCTTTTAAAACTCATGAATACTGATTTGGTGAAATTACTCAGAGCCTTTCCTTCTACTGCCAGAAGACATTCCACATCTCTTGTTAAATTTATAGAAAAAAAGTTATTGCATTGTGTGTGTTAGGGCAATATGTTTAAAATACATTTAATGTTTGTTTATAGGACCCGATAGGACTCGCCAAGTTAAAAGATTGTTAGAACTACTAAAAGTTATCTAAAAGGAAGGGATAAATCCAGAAGACTATCTAATTCGATTTACACATGACTTGTGCTTTGTTAAACTAGTGCTAAATTAATTTAGCGCAAGTTCTTAACAGCTAGAGCACTTTAAAAAGCAGCCACCTTTCACAAAACTAAGGCAACTTTGTGTTTAGAAGGTTTTGATGTTTATTATTTTCCAGATGATAAAGTTCTACTCAATTAAACAATGTAATTAAAGTCACAAGAGAAAAGCTGCATCCAACTTTGTGTAGAAGCTTATAAAACCGAGCGGAGGTAATCACTTTTACAGACATTCAAAAAGAATGTATTTGTTGAGCAGCATCAAGAATTAATTTTTCTTATTTTCGAGCCCTTTTTACTCTTTAGGCTCTAACAAATGGCCCAAAACACAATTCCATTGTTTAGAAGCAAAATACATTTAAGTCAAAAGCAGCCATTAAAGTGACAAGACATGAAGGAAGCACACAGCAAAATCCTTCTTCTCCTTGAAGCAAGACAAGATGTTCTTACAGCCAAAACAGCAATATGACAAAACCACACTGGGGGTAATGAGCTTATCTTTCTATTAGGTTATCTGTACATACTGTTATTTAATAGAAAATAATTATTGAAAGAAATGATGGAAACAAACAAATAGATAGGATAGAAACTGTAAATTAATTATCTAAAATGTTTAGCTGTTGTGTACAGTATAATTGTGTTGTACAGTATATCTACATGTTGTCTAATACAATATTATACTGACATCCAACAATGTCATTGGATGTAAGGTAATGTATTCAAAAGTCCCATGGCAGCAGAAGGTCTAAATCTGTATAGGCCGTGATATATATATATAGTTTTAAAATGATATGACATGACCATAGAAATCAAATTTTTAGCTCATGAAGGAAACTCTTGCCAACAGATTGCAATTCAACTTTGCATTTTGACCAGTATAGGCAACTGGCACTGTTTAAACTGGATCCATCTTCAATAAAATAATTCAAGGAAGAAATGGTGAAGAAACTGATGTGAAGGCCCTCTTTGTAAATTTTCCAGTGGAGATAGAGTTCTATGATCAAGCAGAGATCTTGAGAATAGGTTTGCTGGAAATACAGGGTTTCTTCAAGAACAGTAAAATACACATCAGCATAGAATGTTCTCTGTAAGCGTGTAGATAATCACACCCCTTTGCTGAGGAAAGGAAAGAAAAACCAAAGAAAGAATCAATGGTTTCTAAGCAGCTACACTTCCACTGAGACCATTTTGAGACATTTTCTTAGTGTTCTTGGAAAAAAATTCTGTACTTAAAAAAATATATTTTCAAGGGCCTCAACAGATTCAAACCTGTGTATGCAAAGATTTTATGTTGACATTCATTAGGAGACTCTGTTTTCTTTCTCAACCTCTTTGATTATCATCAATGCAAGTTTCACAACCCTTCCCCCCCTCAGGGTTTTACATACAGGACTTAGGTGAATCAGGGTTGTAAATTGCTAATAGGGTAAGCATTTGTGAGACAGTGGTAGAGTAGGTTCAGACATGATTGAGACTTGAGACTGATGACACAATGTTATAGTTTTTCTTCAAAAAATAATTTCTGAGATACCTGAAACTTATTTATGGCAGAAAGATCTGGTTAGAAGTTCAAATCACATTACCACAGAACAAGTCCAGATGGCATTGGATTCAGTGGTTGACTAGGGAACCAACTGTACAAAAGAAAGTATTGTAAAACAACATGACTGCACCTGACAGAGACAAGACTTCCATTGTTATGGTAACACATGACAGACCCTCAAGCTCACTTATAGTTTTCAGAAGTGCATTACCATAATGAATATACAGTAACCTCTAAATAAAACACAATCATGATTCTTTTCCATACAGCTGCACTGTTAAGAGCACTTTGTTTCTCACATAAATATAAAAAAACCTGAAATAATCTTTACCACATAACTGAGTCTCAGTTTTTGAGAGCAGTTGATTGGAGTTTGTGAGGTACTTAACAATATTTCAACAATTGTGAATGATGACACAGACATTATTCCAAAAGGTCCAAAGCTATTGTTAGCAAAGGCAGACAGACTAAATATCAGGAGTTTCAGACACCGCTTTTGTTTTCTGTTTTATTCATATGCACAAAGTTGAAAAAAACATAAGACTTGAATTTTTATTTTATTAGCTCTCTGCTGTAATAACTTAAACCCTTCCCTAGCATTCCACCTTAGAGCATAGATACAAGTGAATAATTTACTTATAATCTCCGGGTGATTTATGACCCAGTGTTATGTTTAACAAAATAACCAATTAATCACAGCAGATGCTGAATATTATATTTTGCAGTGATGCACATAAACTGGAGACAGTGACGGAAAACAAATCAACAGATGTGAGTGTTGCCCAATACAAAGAGTTACATTGGGATTTTCATTATTTTAACTCCGAAACTATGTACCTGTAGGGTCTTTAAACATTTACATTGTATTTAATGGATCCCTTAATGATTCTTGCCTTTAAAGGGAAATTAAATATCAAAAACCCTAAAGAGTAATCAATATTACAGTACATACATTGAATATAAATTCCCTGGTGATCTTCAATAATGCATGCAGTTTTGGTCAGCAATTAATATGTGATATTCAATTAAAATTTCTGTTTTTTTTAGCACTTAATATGTGAAAACATGTTTCTTATCTGCTGATTTACAGTCAAAAAGATACATTTCCATACAATAGAAAGCCTGAAAAAACTGCAGTAATTAGTAACCATACCAGTTGAAACAGAGCTATAGCAGAGAACATTAATAATGTCCAAAGCCTGAGTTGAAACTCCTTAAACTACTGTAATAATGCTGTTGAAAAAGACAATATATTTCGGTCACATAAAAAGAAGACAAAGTAATGCACAGTAGGAAGAAATTCTCAGAAAGCACGGCAAGCAATCAATAAAATTTATTTTGTTTATTTTTAAGAAACAAAGTTAAGTTCCTGTAAGTTGAAAAAAAAACAGCATGCAGCTCTTTAAATGTTTTATTCATTCATTTGCATTAACCCTAATTAAATGAATTTTTTCACAGAGAAACTATCCTCTTTAGAGATTTAGCTGAAGCCTCAGCCTTTGGTTTTCATTTTGTACTTAAAGCAACTGTAATTATCCATTGCCTCATGAAAAAAAATGAAAAAAAGCAAATTGTGAGAGTTCGTCAGTTCAGCTAGAGCTCTCACCATGGAGATCTTTTGATTCGACTGTGAAGTATAAACAAGCTACATATCAAACCACTTGAGACCTCCAGAAAACTGGCTGGTGAGCCCTGCGCATCAGATGAAATGATGACAATGCATGCAAACACAAACTGCTTAATATGCTTCAATGTGTGCTTATAGCAAATTATTGAAATTAGTATTTTAAAAAATGTAGTGAACTGTGAACTTTTCTAAAGCACTGGTGATGTTGATAAAGCTCATTAGGACTATGATGGTTTTGTTGCCTTTGCTTTTTAATGCACTTTTTGTGCTTTTCATTCTTTCTTGCAGTATTCAATTGAATGGACTCTGCTGTTAAGATGTATTCAGTGGCACTAATAAGTTAAAACAGTTCATACTCCCAAATTTGTGTCTTACAAACAAGCAAAAGAATGCAATAAGAGAACTATATTTTACCTTTTTTCACTATTCACAGCTGAGCTTTGTATTCGACTAGCTGATGCATACTGTATATTGTCTTTATATAAATGACAAACTCCTTCTACCCTAGAAGTGGTTGTGTTTCTATTTACAGCTGTTGTTTCGTTGCTGGTTTCTGATTAACTGTTTAACTGATTAACTGATCTTTAGTTGTGATGAAAGATTCTGTATCAGAGTATGCTTACCATTTGTTCTTGTGGTTTTAAGTATGAGAGTCTCATGGAACCTACAATATAGTCCTAACATTCCCTAAAACACAAGCATTTACCAAATGCACTTTCAAAACTAGGTTGTACAACCCCCATTTCTAAATACAGTATATTATATTAACTGCAGTTAAATTGCATACAGTACATTCAACATCTTGCTATCATACTCAATAAAATGTCCTGATTTATTGGCTCAAACACAAACCTCATTGAAAGTTATGGAAAATGTCAGATGCAGGAAAAATAGCATAAATCCAGCTAATATTAAAAGCTATTAGAACTGTATGTACTGCATCACAGATAGTTAAAGCTTTAAGTATCAGTGCTATTATACCTTGTAAATCACAGTTGCCCAGGATTCTGTCCTCTGGCATTTTAAAATGTTATTATATCTTAAACACACGTATTGGAAACACATGATATAAAAAAATAAAACAAAGAAAGGATGTATGCACTTTATTAATTTATAACAATACTGTATATGATCTTTATTTCCAGAGAAAGAGGTACTCAATTAAGGCCTGAGGTATCTTTTCTGCCTTTACATCTAAAAACAATTTTGAAATGTTTGCCTATATCCAAGTGCATGTGGATACGGGATAATTAATGTATTGAAATGCTGGATTTTTTCAGTGGAGAGTTTAAATTGTTATTGCTGGTTTAAACAAACAAAACCAAGAAGAGTCTTAAATGTAATAACTTACTGTACATAAGAGTACGTATACTAGTGAACACATTGTCTCAAATACAGACTGAAAAGGGGATCTGAATCAGGTATTCCCAATCCTAAAAGTCATTAACAAAGTCACCCCAATGGACTTCTTCAGGATTATCAGCTAAACACAAACCAGGGGATATACACTAAATGGAACCTAAGGGGAAGTGTTTTTAAAATGGAAATCAAGAAGTTCTTTTTGCACAAAGGGTTGTGGGGGTCTGGAACAAGACACACATCCATGCTGTTGCAGCTTATACACTGACGTCCTTCAGGAAGCAGCTGGATGAGCTCCAGTCAGTGAGCAGCCAAAGGAGCTAAATGGGCCGAATGACTTCCTCTCGTTTGTAACCTTTCTTGTGTTTTTTATTAAGGCAGAAATAAAAAAAGCTGTGAATGCAGTCTTACTTAGTTCACTTCCTTAGCTGACGGAAATAAAAGTACTGATTTGCAAGCACAGGAAAATAACATTATAGAAAGTGGGCTACCGTATAATTTATATTCCAGCACCAATAGCTTTTTAAATAGCCAGCACTATTGAAATTTTCCCTGGCTTGTTAACTTTTGCTTTTCACACCTCATGCCCATTTAACACATCCCAATGAGACATCTATAAAACCAATGAAGTGAAAGTTTGCTATTGAGTGCTGTTTTCTTTTTCCATACGGAGTCCAAGTCAAGCTCGCCCACATCAGAGCAAAGCACACTGCCACAAAAGCATGACTTTCCTCACTGTGCTATGATGGAAAACACGCTGTACTCCAGGGAATTAAATTTAGGCATTCGCAGAAAAAAAAAAGTTTCTCAAAAAGTAAAAGGAAGGAAGGAGCAAAGGCACTGTATCAACAACTTGTTATTCACCTCTGGAACATAAGAAGTGTGAGATTTATAGCGCAGTTGTGCAGAAGGAGCACCTAAAGTATATAGGCTAGGAATCAGAATCTCCATCTGCAATTACCTGTACCTCAGTCAAACTCGCTCTTGAATATTTTACTCCTAGGAGCCTTTTTAGATTCTTATTTTAAAGACACGTTCAAAACAGATCATTTAAAAATATTGTCAACAAAAGAGGAACGACAGGCACCTTGCATACCTTTTTCACTGGTATTTCTACAATTTTTTTTTTTTAATTTTTCAGTTCTGAATTAAAAGGTTTTAAATGATGTGTGGTTTATTTTGTGCTTTTACTTATGAAGAAATAAATGTGGAATTACTATTTCTCTGGTAGATAATCAAAAAGCCTGACAGCCACAAAAAAGAAAGTTTTCTAAAGAGCCAAATGACATGGAGACCTACTGTACCTACAGTAGATACATGCCGTAGGTTTCTATATTCTAGTCCATAAGTTCTGTGCCCTACTGCCAAATACATACAATTCGAATCACACTGCTGGTCACCGAACACACGTTTATAATAAATTTGGCTCTCAAGAGCTATGGTAGTTCCATAATTTTTATTCTTGGGAGGTACTTTATAGTAGAGCTCTCTCTTGAGCTTTTGACTGCTGGGGTGAAGAGACAGTTTTGTTTCTAATTCTAATCTCCAATGAGGATATTGGTGGTTGGAGCTCATTTGATTGTGTTGTTGGAAATATGAGTCACTGCATTTCAAAAACATGGATCTAAGTTACACACATGGCACACATGGTTAAAATGTATGTAAAATGTTGATGATCTGTTATAGAACTGACTTTGTTCTCATCATCCGTTGAGGTATTAATTTCCCAAAAATAAAGTGAATGTGTAATGTATGTATGCTTATAAAATTAATGTTGGGAGTTTTTTGCTTAGGAAGACTCGTTTTTTTCTGTATAACACACTATAATAGAACTTTTATTCTCTGACTGACTTGAGGTTTAATGACCAATATACACTAATTTGTGAAACAGTATTTGGATGAACTTCTTTTGGATTGGAACTCACCATCTTCTGAAAAAGAATGAGATAAGATTCTGGACCTAATGAGTTTAAGCAACAGCCTCATGTGCCATATAGGGCCTCAACTAGAAATCTGCTGCATGGCACTCACTGTCCTGGCCCTGAAATGGAACCATGCTGGGAAATGCTGTTTTCAGCCTCTTCAAAATGATGACAAATAGTGCACTGTTCGTGAATTTCCAACACTGGATTGTGAACCCTATAGCAATTACAGAAGCAAGCTGAAGAAAGCCAACAGCATTGCTAAAAAATCCCCATATCATCCGGTATTGCAGATGTTCGCCTCCCTTATTTTCTTGGTCATAAATGACTTTCTTCAAAGCCCGTGTCCTTAAAGCCTAAGTTCCCCAGGTGCTCAGAGTTACGAGTTAGAATTTCAAGCTTCAGTTCAGTAGATGCAGTAAATGGGATATTTCCGTATCCAAGGCATTTCATTATCCTATATTGTTTTTTAGTTTACTTTTCTGTTTCTGTTGCTAGTTTCTGTGTTACAAAACACGGCTACTGTATTTTCCAGAGCCTGTCAAAGAATCCAGACACAGGAGAATGGATGGATTTCACTTTTGATGTGGACTGGTCATTTGAAGCAACAGCTTTGTTGACAAAGACAACACAATGTCCAGAAAACATAATCATCTAAAGCCACTGGATGTCAACCAATTCTCCATAGTCTCCGGCTTTCAGAAATCTCCAAAAGTACTGTATTTCTGAAGCATTACATCAGCCTACACAGAAAGAAAGCTAAAAATGTCATAACAGCACCATGGTTATTATCTGTATTGCATCCGAAACAAGCAATTCAGGAAAACACCAAGATGTTTAACAAAGAAAATCTGGAGCCAAAGATATACTGTTTTGATTGAACGTAGGTTTCAATTCTCTCAATGACAAAAATGAAATTTTGTCCAAAATTGAAAAAAAAGAATATATGTATTAACAAACAGCCAAAAATAAAAAAAATCAATATGCAGAAGCCCAGTAGTAGTAGCTGTAATAATAATAATAATAATAATAATAATAATAATAATAATAAAAATAATAATAATAATAATAATAATAATAATAATTTACCATGAGTGTAAACAGAACTTCTAAGATCTGTTATTTTTCTCACGGGCTCACAACATGTGTGCTTTGATTGTAATACATTTAATATGCGATGCAGGAACTAATTTCTTACAAAATTCATTATGTATCTTATGTTGTCAGAATCTTGTTTGGAATAATAACTGGAACACCATGGGCTATTTATACTAGTGTATAACCCAAGGTTTTAAGATTATTTTTCGAATCTCTAATGAGAAACCTAGGTCAAAGTACTTGGAAAAACAACCCATTTGCAATTGCATTATTTTGTGTATTTTACCATTCCATTATTTTTCTTAATTTAAATAACTCATGAGGGAATTCGGTGAGAATTGTTTTGCCTGTAGATGTCAGAACAGCACTTTTTCACGATGCAGTTTCTTTCTCTAACTGTAATGCTTTTCTTGTCTTTCTTGTCACTGTTATTTAAGAAATGTCTTGTTCTTGTGTCTTCTGCAAGCAATGACCTACCTAAAAATGTATTTACCTCATGTGTGATTAATGTGGTATTTATTTTAAAGTGTTTGGTTTGCCTTCCCTTGTGTATATTTTACATTTTCAAAAACGTTAGTCTGTAACTTAAAATACATTAATAATACAATGCAATGCATTAATAACATGAAAAAATTGAGGATGGCAGCCAGACCATTTCACTTTTGTTATCTCACTATTAATTAAAATATATTGAGCTTTTCAGCAGTACTTATTTTTACTGGACAAATGTGTTTTTTAAAATATATATTAAAGCAATTTTGTAAGATGTAGAACCCTTTACAGTCTGTTGAGAAGTACACTGGTTTCACAATTCTTTGCCACAAAAAAGTGCCAAACTAGTACAAACTTAAATCTTTATAAGCCAGCTGGTTCTATACTCTCTTTGGCATTTAGCATACACACTGATTCATTAGTCTTTACACAGCCAGAATTAACATAGTCAGAGGTCAAAGACAGAACAGAATGGGCCATGCATATTAATTAGTGAAAACTCCAACTTCAGCTTCACAGCAAGGAGGCCCTGGTTGGGGTTTCAGCTGCACTAATAAAGGTTAGGTTTTCTCATCACCTACTATGCGCAGCTCAGCTTGGAGTTATTTTTATTTTTCATGGTTAAGAAATAACATCCTTAATTTAATGGGGATAATCTATATTTTCCACTCTGTGATGTGTGCCTATTAGCCCTGCAAGCATTATGGTGTTTTTGCACACTGAATATTTAGTCTAAGAGGAATGTGCATGGAATTTTTGCCAGGGATGTGTTTTCTCTGAAAAGCTGACGTGCAGACAAGTTCTTGTATCACAAACTGGTTTTGGACAACAGGTCCCAAAACATGTAAAGCAATCATCAGGGACTTAAGACATTCACTGCTAATAATGGGAGCACAGCTAAGCTTAACAATTCTGCACAGCTGTAACTATTTTGTCACCATTTCCTTGTGTAGAACATGCATTACTAAGTCTACAGTATATATCTTTGTCTTCAGCAATAATTGAAGGAACATTTTATACACAGGAAGGAACAACCATTTCTTCAAATAATCTGTCAAATCTGCTATATTTCCATGGGAGGTTTCTCTCAGGATACTGTAAGAGATGGATTTCAGACAATAATTAGAAGAGTTATCCTGAAAAATGCATTTTAATCTAGACAACAGTGATTCAAGAATAATTTACTTTGATTGTTAATGGAGACATTTATATTTTAAAACTAAATATAAGTCATATGATAAATCATCGTATTTTGTGTGGAATTGTTTAGTTATAAAAAATATCATCAGGTAAAGTTTTTTTCACTTGTCCATTTCATTGTCTTGAGATATCTGAAATTTGTGCGCAATAAAAATAATTATTATAGCAAAGTAAACATTTATATTGTTTTATTAGAGGTTGAAAATATTGATACTTCAACTGCCAGAAATGTATGTATTATCTTCTTAAAAGCAATTCTCAAGATGTTTTTCTTGAGAAATCAGGTAAGATCAGCAGATGGTGAGAAGGCGGGACAAAGATTGCTGGAATATATTTAAAGGGCTCTTTGACACTAAGTACAGGAAATAAGAGAGGGTGTTCTTTGTGTAAATGAAAGACTCTGGCTTCTGTTTTATGCAGGAAGATTTTGAGTCAAGAAGCTTAACTTAATTAGAACAAAACAGTACATTGGTTGGAAGCACGCAATAATAGAATATTTACACTGCTCAGTGTCAAAACCACTCTTTATACAATTCAGAATAACTGTTGGTTTAATTATTTTTGTAATTTTATTCTCTGAACTAGCCTTTCTATTATTTTTATAGTTATTACTATGAGGTGTATTTAAATGCAGTATATGGGCAAAAGGTATGTCCTTATTTTACTTTACTTACATGGTAAACTAATATCTATAACTATAGACCCAGACTAGACCAGAATCAATTGGTTTGCATCCCACCTGGCTGGTCTTAGCAGTATTTGGAACTGCTGCAACTAACAAATCACCCAGTGTTATCTTGTCTGAGCAGGTACCTTTATTTTCTTCATCAGATGCGCGCATGACTATTGACCATTGGTTCCTGAACTTTCACACAAAGTGTATTCTGAGTGTCTCCCTGCCTCTGACATGGAGAAAACTGTGACTGGATCAGTCAGGAGATGTCTTTGTTCATGCCAAGGAAAATCAGCTAGAGACTCTTTGTGAGAGAAAGCATAACATCTTTTCAAAAGCATTACCTTGCAATTCAATTTATTTCATTATTTTATTAACCTTGTAAGTATGTCACATATTAACCGTGAATTTAAAATCACTGTCACCATCAAGATTGCTGACAATATGCCTATTTTCTTGCTTATTCTAACTGATTTTCATTAGCAGTATTACTTTAAATTTTTCTAGGTTGTGCCTGTTCAAAGCAGTTGAAATAAAAGTTTAAGAATTACAATTAAAAGAAGGTATACTTATATTTATTCTGGTTTTTGAATAACTTTCATAAAACTGAGCTGATATTCAGATTCAATGTGGTCTATTTTTTTCAGTTACTGCTCATTCCTAAAATACTGATTATTTTAACATTTACAACTACAGTAGATACAGTTCCTGTATAAATTCTCATCATTATTATTCATACTAAATTTTTAAGTTTTAAAAACCAACCAAAACTGTTTAATTAATCAAATGGCAATAGGTTATCGTAGCAAAGATAATGCATTTTCTTTCACCGTTTATTGTCCTTTGTATGCACTTGACAAATGGCAAATTTAAAATCACAGTCAAGAGAAGGGTTCTTACCACTGTGCTTTTGAATTTAGTCCCGACAGTCACCACAAACTAATTCCACTATACTGGGTCTGTAATTAAATCATTTTCTAAAACTGTTGAGCATAAAATCAATCGCTGGTAATACTGGCAACTAAACATGATCTCAGTGCTCCACCATCAATCAATCTTTTTTTAACTGACTACTCTCTTATTTTTCTCTTTTTGTTTTTTTTCACATAATGTGGATTATCACCATTGGCAAAAACAAAAAGTTACAATTCACCCAGGAGAAACCAAAAGAAAAAAAATGTCTAGGAAAGACTGCCAAACCCTAGGACTTGGATGGCCTGGCATTTTTCTGGGTCAAGCCGGTGCTTATTAACTGAAAGGAGGCTGTCTAGAACCTGTCAGAAATAGGATTGGTTTCTTTGTTTAGTATTTTGTTCAATGGGAAAATACCCGCTCTGCAATACAGTACATAAAGAAAAAAATCCCCTTATTTGTTGAACAGTGTACAGATACAGACAGAGCTTGAAGTTGCTAAGGGATATGAGGAGTTCAGAGGAATGTAAAGTAATGCCCTGTAAAGATTAACCTTTCCTTTTTACAGAAGTGAAAGGTTGTTAAGAATATTCCTTGCCAGCTCTGCTCTGAAGTTGCTAGTACTTTAGCCTCGAGACTTTCCTTCTGTTGAACACAGCTCTCCAGAGATTTCTGAATCCCGCAAGTCAGAACGAACAGACCATTTGTAAAATAATCAAACAATTGTGTCCATGTTAAGTGCCATTACACAGTCTGTTAACTCCTATACAGATCTCCACATTTGTGTTCTTGGAATTTTGTCTCTTCAACAGTGAAATGACAGTATAACTGCTAGTAATGTGGGTAAAATATAAGCAGGTGACCCAGGGATTTGTGGATATATGCTTTGAATATGCCCTCATAGAACCTTCATCCAGAAAACGAAGCAATCTAAATGACATGCTTTTTTAACTAAACCATAAAGTCTGTCATCTTAGAGAGAAGATCACGATGAGAAATTATAACATATAATTATATATTATAGCTAAATCTGTAATGAACAATTTATATTACAAAGAAAAACACAACAAATTATAACATATTAAGTACAGTATGACTTAACCCACAACTGAATTCTCCCTACAGTGTTTAAAAGAAATATGTTTTTAAATACAAGTACAGTACCTCAATGTCATCAGTTTTATATGGGCACTTAACTCTTGTTTTCTAAAATTGCAAGTGAATTAAAAAAACAAGTCAAAATAGTTGTTCTAAGTACAGTACATGAATCCCATTAAAGGATTAACTCCTTAATGTCTATTGCAGTGCAAATGAAATATATACATTCTACTTTATATCACAAAACATGGTAATGTGCCTATTCTTTTAATTATTAAAAATAGTTCTTTAACATTTTCAATTCTTTTTAATGTGGTCAGAAAAAAATATATATTTCTACAATTATTCAATGCCAGAAGCTAAACTCTCTGAAATTAAATTCTGTATTTCATATTCTACATATCAGAAGTTCAGTAATGCATCTGTCTTTCAGTCATGATCACCCTGTGAGCTTCGTGAATTATTTAGTGGTTTCATGCCTTAAGCATTGACCAGTTCATGCAATAGGAGCTTTCACATTTAAAGAAGGACTGTGTGGTTAGATTTTGTGACTACAAAATATGGTTTATTGTAAGTTTTTATCTCTACAAAATAATAAAATATCCCAATACACCAGTTTATTTAATATTTTCCGTATTTATAGATTAAGCAACACAAAGTCCATTCATTCAGGGTATCTTTGCAGCTCTTTTTCTGAAGACTGAAGTTTGATTTCTTTTTCTGAAGACTGAAGTTTGATTTCTTTATAAGCATAAGTATTTTTATCTGTTAACCTTAAACAGTTTTTAAATAATATAATGGATAAAAAAATGAAAAATTACTTCTGTGATACCTATAACTTTTTAAAATTACATTATATTTATCATAAAATAGATTTCCAAGCATTACGTGAACTTCAAGCACATACTTTTTTTCAAACCAAGAACGGCAATGTTCCTGACTTGAAGTAAAGCAGAAGGTTTAAGTTTAAACTTATTCACACTTAAAAATAAAATAGTGTTTCAGAGAGCTTTGATACGTTTTGTACAGTACATACTGAGCTATCTTTTTGACTTGTAAAACTTTTAAAATTAACTGTTAATATACTAAATGAAACAACATTGTTTCTTTTAATTAATTGTGACTATCTCTATAATGATGTTAAAGAGTAGTGTAATCAAGTTGTTTATTATGTGGTCAAGTGTAGACTCAGCTTCCATATTTTGTGAGCATCCAATAAAAAAGAACATACTGTACTGTACAAGGGACTGCTATAGCTCCCTTTTCTTCCAAGCAGTAGTATAAGGAGACTAAATAAAATTCAAATCTTAATTACAAGCAGCCATGATATGATTGTTTTTAGACATATTGCATAAGAAAAGAAACTTGTGTGCTATAATTAAATAAAATATCTTATGTTGGGAGCAGAGACAAAGTACAGTAAAATTGAAAATCAGCACTTGGAAGGCTTAAACAAGAACATTAATGAATTCAAACACCATGAATCGTATCAATATGATTATAAAATATGTTAAAACAAACAGGAATAAAACTTAGTGTATTTCACATCATCATTTGGTATTTAATCAGTTCTAATGAGGTTGAATGTTTGCAAAAATGTTATTCACATAATCATGTTTCTATCTTAGAAAACCCAGTTTCTGAGCCAAGCCAAACAATTGGTGAAGATATTGAAGATATATAATGATATTGAGCAGCAAAAATGTACTTTATATTTTGATTAAAAGCCACAGGGTAAATGAACTGCTATGTATCATTATTCTGGATACACAGCCTCACTCACGTTGTTGATTCAATGTGTCTGTCTAGCTGGACATGGTCAAGAGAGATGCATTTTGTAAACCGTGTGCAAATGAAAAGCCCTTGTACTGTAGATATTCTCACGGTTTGCCATGAATGACAATGTTTTCAATAATTAATACACCATATATTTTGAAACAGAGTTGCATGAGTAATTTAATTAGCAAACTGAAATTACGTTTTAGTTATTTTTGTATTACAGGATAATTATTGTTATTTTGAGGGGGAGTGTGAATGAATAGCTCACTGGAGTTTTTTTCTGGTGAACAAACCCAAGACATACCATTTTTAAAAAATATAACTGTTTTCTATTAATATTGATGAAAGGGACTGTTAAATTAACATTTTTTTTATTTTTTGTCCTCTACTCCTCTTCTAAAAAGCTATACTCTCCTCCATGAACTTGTTATTGAGCTGTAGTCAAGTAATCTACAAAGCTTTTTTTTCCTGTTACTTTCTTCTCCTGTGTCTAACAGATGAAAGATGGATCTCTCCTCACCATCTCCTCCCCCCTTTTAACTTCATCCTTCATAAATAATAAAGAAGGTGCAGATTTTGTGTCGCTCAGTGTGCTCTATTTCTAATTGTCCACAGACTCAGTTTCACAGAGGGAAATCAGCAGTGTTTGATTGTTCTGATCTGGTTATCTTTGTAGAAGTGTTCAAAAGTTTATATGTAACTTTTACATTCATTGTTGTCTGCAGAAAGAAAAAACTAAAAAACATACAAAGCATTCTAATATATACTTTCCACCAAAGTTTCACACGGTCTTTCTCCTCTCAATATTGAACTGATCTATATATAGAGATGTGCCAACTGCAACTTTTCAAGATTGTTTTGAGGTTTTTTTCTTTATACTCCATGTTCGAAGGAAGTTGTATTCTAAAATATGTTACTGCAAGGCAACCTTCCCATTGTATAAATACACTAAACATACAGAACAACTGTTCTTGTACTTTTGAGCCAGTTTGTTAGGTGATAATTTTGTTCCTGCTGTTACTGTAAAGTAAGAGAGATGCACACTAGATGATACACAATTGCAGAAAAGCCTGGTAAAGAATTAGGAATTCAATGTCACGATGATAAACATACAGTACTAATATTGATTGGTTATAATTTTGTTCACAAAATCAAGCAAACAATCAATAAGCAGACAATCTTGCTCAGATCTGTGCAGAATGCCAAGATTCCTTCACCACAAACATACACCATCACCGAAAGCTCATTAAATTCTGAAAAAACACACCTTTCTTTTTTTTTGAGAATCATCAACCATTTTCATACTCCCCTAATCATTAATGCAATTTGCTTGAGTACCTGACGGACACCATCACAGGAGGGGGGATCACTAAGGCAGACCGATGTAGATCTCACTGAGAACACTGGAAGCTTACAAAACCTGGCAACTTCAAGCTGTCACTGCTGCACAACAAACTATCAGCACTCTGGCCAACGCAAACCCATCCTATGCTGCTAATGCCTGGTGAATCAAATCAGCCACTTAAACACCTGTAGACTCCATAGGCCAAAACTAGCAATGCCTGGATCTCAGGCAGGTTGGAACAAGTGCCATAACTTGTTGCTCCACTTGCAAAACCAAAAAGAATGGCGGTCAAGTTCGTTTGCATTGCTGCCTCACAGCACTGGGGCCTTGGTTTCCATACCAGGGGAGCTGTCTGCATCGTCTGTGTAAAGTTTGTACAGTTTGTTCTCCCTGTGCTTGGATGGTTTTCCACAAGGTGCTCCAGTTTACTCCCACAGTGCAAATACATACTGGTACTGTAGGTTAATCTGTTTCTTGGAAAACTGACTTTAGTGTGAGTGTCTGTGTTTGTCTGTACAGTATCTCTGTAGCCTGTGACTGGCGTCCCGTCCTGGGTGTGCTCTGCCTTGTGCCCGTTGCTTGTCTAGACAGTCACAATTAATGCCTCCATTAATCACACCTTGAAAGAAGTAAAGATCTATATCCAGGGCTCCCCAGTAGAAAAATTAGCTGCTCTGGTACAAACAAGTTGCAGCTTTAGCTATGGTATTCAAAGACACAAGACCCAGAACTGAACAGATAATTCCAATATGATTTACATAGACTTGTCACATGACATTTATAAAAAAGCTAAAGGTGAGACAGAAATCAGATATTGAGAGCATAGAAGAAGAATGAGGTACTAAAGATTTAAGTATGACAGAAAGAGCAATGCATACGACAGTTTTATTTTGTAAAGAATCAGTGGAGTAAGATTTGTTGCCTGAGGGAGAGAGGAATGGGAGTCAGACTAAACACTGAGGAAGTGAAAGGAGCCAGGAGAGGAATAGCCGTGAAGAATGAGAAATCCTCGGCAAGAGGGGGAAGCTAACAAAGAAGGATCAAAGAAAGAGATCTGGGAAATTGCTGGCAGTGTCAAGGAGATTGGGGCAGAGAGTCGTGAACTAAAGCTTGATGTTGGCAGGAGGAATATGGAAATATAGGAGAAATATGTATGTAAAAGAGGAACTACTGTATGTAGAACACCAGGGACAGGAGAGAAGGAAGATATGGCAGGATGCCTACTGACTGAGCCAGAGGGAGGTGCCAGATATACTGTACATGGGGCTGGGAAAGCGGCATCAGGGACAGAAGGCCCAGAGGCACAGAACTGAACTGGATAAGATGCTACTGGCAAATGCAGAAGGATAGTTGGAAGAGACATCAAAATTTAGAATAGAAATTGAGACAAGGCTTTGGGCCAAAGACTCAGGGGGTTGGGGATTTGGTAGACTTGAGGATTTGGGCAGTTAAGGAGATTTACAGGTGCTGGGATAGATGGAGGGGGCAACTGAGTCATGCTGGACAACAGAGGGCAAAGAAGAGGTAGTGGATCATAGGACATACTGTATGCCGGCTGAGCTGAGGGTAGGAGACTAGACAGACCGGAGCTGAGGAGGCAGTATCAAGAGCAGCAGGGGCAGACAAGGAAGAAATCAGGGACAAAACCACAAAAACAATTGATTTCTGGCCATGTACGATGTTGACAACAGGTAAAAGAAAACATGGAAATAAAATCAAGTACCATGGAGGGATAAACCTAGGGCACGAGAAAGGGGGGATACATGAGGGAAGGAAAAAGTGAAGAGCGGGCCTATACATGAGAAGAAGAAAACAGAGACATGCAGGAGGCAACAGGAATAGAGGAGCAACACAAGACAGGGATCAGCTGGAGGCTCAGAGGCCCTGGTACAGTAGCAGGGTGACAGTGAACTTGGCTACGTTCATCCTTCCCCAACTTTCACTCTGTCTTCCATTTTATTGATTGTTCCTTTTTTATACCAATTTCTTTTCTGTGCAACAGTTGTGTAAGCCTCTCATTTTAAATCAGAATTTAAGAAACATTCTTATTTCATGTGATAATATTGTTTCTGTTGCCATGAGAAAAAAAAAACATTAAGAAAGCCTATCAAAATTTTAGAATATGCTAAGACTATAGTGTGGCAAAAATTCCCATAATTAATTGATTAATTATTCAAATTGTTTATTACAAATAAATAGAGCCAGCTTGTGCTCTGTTAGACAGTGTGTTCAATTTTTCATATAATTATTAAAGGAATTTTAATTTCCATAACAATTTTATTTTTTTGTTGATGTTGACAAAAACGGATGAATATTTCTGCAATAATCTGATATATTGTGAACCTCCCTGAGCTGAGGTTTCTCCACATTCATTGTTCCACTATCTCAAAAGCACATTGATTTCTCATATTTCAATGTCTAGTTATTGTATTAAGAACAGAATAGCTCCTATAGTTTGAGCACTGCATAAAAAGTATGATATAAAGTCAATAAAAACTAAAGTATTATTTAAGGAGTAAACAGAGCTGCTGCTTTATAGCAGCAGGAAAGTAATCTTCCACACAAATATAAGCAGTACAAGAACACTAGCTGCTTATATCTAACATCCTAAGTCATGTATTGATTTAACTTTTTCTTAACTGTGCTTTTATTCTAGAAGAAACAGTTCCATTTTGTGCATGGCTAATATATTTTATGTGCCCATTATGTCTTCTTACTCTTAATAGTTTTCTACATGCTAAGAGTAAGACTTCACATTTAGGATTCTTCACAAAATCAGTGGGTTATACAATAAGGTAACTTTTATTTTTTTAACAGTATCTTCAAAATAGCATTTTAGAATTTTACATTCTCTTTTACATTAGTGTAAAATAGCAGTTGTCACTAAGTGGTTTGTGTTATTTTAAATATTTGTGGAACAACCTTTAGGTTTTTTTAGTTTTTTCGTTTTTTTTTGGAAATCTCTAGGTTAAACAAGTCTTGGGGTAGATCATGGTTAGATTATTTTTCGGTTTGGACTGCTTGTTTAGATCGTGAGAGTCGACTTCAATGGGAGTGGAGAATATGTACTCAGCTGTCAGTGTTTAGTTTAGTCTCTTGAAGCAGGTTATTATGGAAGAGAAAACAAACTAATGCATTCCAAAGCAAAGGGTACTATTCATAAGAAATACATATGATTTACTGGAGTCTTGTTACAGTATCTTTTAGCCTTTTTCATTTTTAATTGTTTTTACATTTAATATGCCTGATTGTTGTCTCACAACAAAAAGGAATAAATTTAAGTAAATGGCACTAAATGATGTACTGTATCCACTAGTACATTTTTATGAAAAATAAATATGATTTTTAAAGACACAGAGGTGGCTCAGGAGAATGGAACTCCAAGGTCCTGGGTTCAATCACAGACTGTGTGTGCCGTTTTCATGTTCTCCTAAGGAGCTCCATGCTCTCAAAGAGATACAGGCTATGTTTAATTAGGTGTAATAAACTGTCCTTTTCACTGCAGCCCTGAGATGGAGTGGGGGGAGAGCAGTCATGTGCTGCCTTGCACTGTGTAGCTTCTAGGGTGGGCTGGGGTATACTGTGACCCTCATCAGGATAAGTTTCTTACTGCTGGTTGATGGATGAATAGATTAAAGATACATAACAGCGATATTTAAAAGAAGTGAAACTGAGGTCAAACTGTAATCTCACACTTCCGCTGTCCTACTGTATATGTAAATACTCGCTGGCTCCCCACAACCCAACTTATTCCTCAAAAGTAAGGGTGTTTGCTAACCTTCAGTCTGCGCTGTCATTTCCTCACCTAAGCATATTAATGGCAAAATATTAAGTGTGTTATTCCTTTATAGCGTCTTGTTTTGTCAGAATTAGAATTTAATGACTACTGAATTAAACAATAACCCTTTTCAGCTATTTTATCCAGCATTTTCCAAAATAAAACATTGCATAAATACATGATGTTCAGAACAACATTGTTGCCTATTGAAACCGCAGTATCTTAGTTTTGATGTTTTATTTTTAAAACAGAAGTGTTAAAACAGAAGTGTTAAAGTTAAATTAGATATGACCCATAATCAAAAATTGCCTGATTGAAAGCATGTGCCTAGTGAATACCAGTTTATTTCATGTTTCATGTAAGATGCAGCTCTATGTAAAAAAAAAAAACAATGCAATAGTGATGTACTGGGCAGTTGAAATTGTAGATTTACAACTGGATTAACCTTGTTATTTTTCTTTCACATGTTTCAGATGAGAGAGGTCACTTGGGTTAGTGATGGAAGTCAGGTGTACACAAAGAACAGTGATTAAAGGAAAGACAGAGACTCAGCTAACACCATTCAGTGGTAGAGAATACCAAACTCAGGCTGGACTGACAAACATCTTTCACAAACTGGATTTTAAAATCTAAAAATATGCTTTAAAGATATAGATTTAAAGGCAGCTGTTATTAATACACTGTGTATCCTAACAATGGACCAGAAAAGGATGTCTAGCGTCAAAGCGGACTGCCAAGTGTGTTGAGCTCCTGGCTGGGATTTTGACATATATAGTGCTGAACAAGAGATTAGGCATTAAGTGAACTCATGTCTAAATTCCAACCCAGGTCACACAAGTTTGAAAAATTGAAGCTGACAGTTCTGCAGTTTTAAAACTGCTACAGCAGCGTCAACAACAAGGCAATCATCTCTTGTTAATCTCACACAGGATCATGATGTTTGCACATGAAACAACTTTTACACCTTTTACACAGTCTAGTCTTAGAGATTACAGTCCCTGCCAATCTGTTGCAGGAAAACTTTTGATTTGAATGACAGCTACAAAAAGAGAAGATGAGATAGCTGTGAATTTGTCATGTAACACAGAAGGTGCATTAAGGTATTAGTAATAACACTTAACTTTGTAGTAACTTTTTTTTGTTATTTGTCTTTGCAGGTAAGTTTTTTTATCTTGCTGAGCCCTTTTCTTTTGTGGATGTGATGCGTGGCACCAGTCTGACAACAAAGAGAAAACCACAGCCTTTCCGGTACAGTAAGTTTGAAAGTTTAAATTAAGCACCTGGGAAAGGAAGAAAAAAGATTCTTTAAGCTGAAACTAATAGCTTGAAAAAACAGTCTTCAACGTGTGTTTTCAGTTTAGAAAATGGGTTTCTCTCACACTGTGATCTCTAAAAGAAAACCTGAATTGCACGGGACAGCTCATATTGTGCTCAAGTTAATATCTTTTTGAAAGATGGGGCCTCATCTTTATCGTAAATAATTAATGGGTTGGTGACACGGTTATTGGAATATCACTGCTAGAGGTTGGTGAAAATGAATGAAAAAGGAAAAAAGTCATTGTGTTTTAACAATAATGAAAGGGTTTTTGACATTCCTTATATGTGATCCTTGCAATTTTGCATATCTCTGAATGCAACATTTTAATACTTTACCTGGAAATCTGACTATGCAATAACATAAACGAAAAATGATTTGATTAAAAAAATTAAAACAGTGCCATATAAAGTTTATAAGCACATTCATATTTAAAATTAACACTTCATTGTGGAAATAAATATTGCCAATTAATTACTTGAATTTCTATGCTTTTGCATTTAGTGTTCAGTGTGAAATTAGAAAACAGCAGAACAAAAATAAATTGTATAAAGGAATTCAAACTCATCAAAGTAGTCATTAGATAGCTATTAGAAAACATCTTTGTGCTTCAGGCTCTGCAATAAATGCTTAAACAGAGAAGAGAAATTGCTTTTGACAATATGATCCCCCACATCAATGTGTTGATAAATAAGATAACTTATTTTTATCTCTGTTGTTGAATGCAATTGGTATTCTCAGTAATTTAGGCAGGTCTACATAGTACTGCTCACGGGAGAAGCAATACAAGTGCTTGTAGAGCTACAGATTAACTGCCGACGTGGAAAAAATAATTGGCTATGGTTTAAACTAGTAAGAATGCTTTAATGGATATTCGGTGCTTGTCCTTGAATGTAATACATTCTAAATTACAAATAATTTAGAAGGCATATACAAATAATTGTAAAGCCTGGCCTGTAAAGCATATTTTGTGTGAACTTTTATTTAACTAGATCTGATGTCCAAGCCTGTGTATAAAATGAGATTCTTATTTCATTGGACTCTACTGTATATGTCTTTTATACAGTATATGATATATATATATATTACACTTATAAGGTGGCATGGTGGCACAGTGGTAAGCATTGTTGTCTCACAGTAGTGGGGCCCTGGGTTCAATTCTGGGCTATCTGCACGGAATGTATATGTTCTCCCAGTGTTCGTGTGAGTTTCCTCCCACAGTGCAAAAACATACTGGTAGGTTAATCGGCTTCTGGGAAAACTGGCCCTGGTGTGAGTATGTGTGTTTCTGTGATTATGCCTGTGTGAGCTCCAATTGATTGGCGTTCTGTCCAGGGTGTATCCCTACATGCCCCTGTAAACGTGAACTGGATGAAGTGGTTAGAAAATGGACAGAGGATATTACATATGTATTGATATATTGTCTACTTATGTCCTGATGTACTGTACTAGCTCCATTACTGTGATGTACTGTAGAAAATATTTAATGATAAGTATTCCCAAAAAGTATTATTCTGCAACAGAAAGAGAGTATTATGATAAATATTTTGACTGAAAAATAAAAAAAAACAATTATTGTAATTTCAAAAACCTTTGAAATTAT
This sequence comes from Lepisosteus platostomus, assembly GCF_059453375.1. Lineage (NCBI taxonomy): Eukaryota > Metazoa > Chordata > Actinopteri > Semionotiformes > Lepisosteidae > Lepisosteus > Lepisosteus platostomus. The sequence goes on along the minus strand of NC_142635.1, from coordinate 8,258,259 downwards.
CTAAATTATAGACTTATTTATTCCAAATCTTGTAATGCTTTAATGTTTTTGTGCTCCTTTGTTGAAGTTCCATGCACCAGATCTGAATGCAAATAAAGAGAATTGTTCAAAGTAACACGGACGGCTAGTTTTGAGATCAGTGAAGTAAATCTAAGAAATCAGAAATCTAAGATCACAAAATCGAAGGAGAGAAATACTTATCCTGAGAAGCAAGGCACAAGGTAGTCTTTGACAGGGTGAAAGTATATTCGGATAACAACAATCACATGGATAACAGCTACAGTACAGCACAGTACAGTATGTGCTCTAAACACCAACATGAGGTTTTGAGGCATTTCCAGGAATATTTCTCTAAATGCTACTTTTGCTGATCTCTCATACCCATCTTAATGTAGCCTAGAAATATGAAATGTTATGCAAACAATTAACTCAAAAGATATTTAAAAACACAATAAATTAAAATATTACCAGGAATTATCTTGACATGTAAGTACAATATTTTCCATCCAAGCTTCCTTAGATCAAAACACTGAAGCTTTAACTTCAAAAGATGTGTTTTCTTAGAAGAAAGAGACATTCATTGTCAAGAAAACATTTGTGAACTTTTGAAGTTGCATAAGATCAATTTAGGGAATAGTAGAATAAGGTGATTAAGCAATTAGGTTGATCTTGAGGGCTGAGGTTGGAAGACCCCACACTATATAAAGATTAGAAACATTCTGAGCTTGGTCTTCCATACAGGTATATGGAAACAAGTCATGCCATGATCTTGATCTGATAGGAAGTCTATGAGCATCTCACATTGCTGTCCATCTGAAGTTCACCAAGGAGCACATATATTATCTACAGGGCTTCTGGAACAATGTTCTCTGCACAGATGAGTCAAAGGTAAAACTCTTTTGACTCAATGAGAAATGTTGTTTGGAGAAAACCAAACACTGCTTTTGAACAGAAGAACCTCATCCCAGCTGTCAGGCACAGTAGTGGGAGTGTGATTATTTAGGGCAGCTGTGCAGCCTCAGGACCTGGAAGCTTGCCATCACAGACACAATTATGAATTCTGCATTGTCTCAGAAAATTCTACAGAAAATGCAGATCATCAATCCGTGACCTGAAGCTTAACCAAGATAGGGTCTTGAAGCAAAACAATAATCCTAAACATATAAGCAGATCAATGAAACAATAGCTGCAGAAGAAGAAATTCTGCATTTTACAATGGCCTAGTCAGGACCTAAACCCCACTGAATCAGGATTACTTTATCAGAGTAACTACTTTAAGATCTTAGAAAGTTTTTGATTTAAAATATTAGAAAGAGTTGAAAATCCTAAGGGATTCACAAACTTTTTCTTGGCTCTATAATGACATTGCTCAGTCAAGGTTCAATTCATACTTGATCTTTTTCCCATAATTACAGTACTTGTAAAGCTTTAAATTCCTTCTCTTTACCCTGTATAAATAACCAATTTAGATTAGTGTAATACATGTAAATAGTTGTATGATCAGACTGTGATTCTGTGAAAATAAATATCATTTATTGACAGAGCATCATTTAATGCAACCAGAGCAGTAGTCAAATTCATTACTAAATATAATTCACAATTACACATTACTATGTCTTTATTTAAATACATTTTTTGAAAAAGTAATTTAGTTTAATGATCAAAATAATTTATTAATTTTAGTGCTGCATAACACCTTAAGGACGGTCAATGATTTATAGACATAAAAATGTTTCACATACATTATGGATGTTTCCTGGTTGTACTAGTGTGGCTTTGGGGACCTTTTCACATAAACCTCTCAATAGTATGAACACAACGTCTGAAAGCAATGCTTGGCTTAATTGTACAACTACAAACAAATAATGCAAAAGTTTAATTTATTTTAATTTTCTTGCATTTGGAAAGTGATTTTAATCCCAAAGACTGCCAATGGGCTTAATACTAGATAGAATGGCACCACATAATTCACCATTAAAGCAGCCATTATATTCCAACAGTTCCACTACACAGCAGATAAGTGACAATGTTCTGCATCACTTACAAATTGCCTACTACCAGCTCTGGTCTGTCAGCATTATTCTAGCCTTGCAACTGAACACTGCTGAAAACATGATATAATACAGATATTTTGTGGCAGCACAGCAGTAATTAGGGTAGGAGTTTCAGGTTGACCTTCCACTAGAGGTTATTAATGTCTCTATTGTTTATACATAGATCTTATTCACCTGTGGTGCATCAATTGTGCAGGGGATGAAAGTCCCATTCTTAAATGAGTTTCATTGAGAACACCTTTGGTATATAAAGAGACTGGTGGGTTATTTAGAATAGGCTTGTTTGTGTACTGTATATTGCATACAGTACTGTAGCTTCATTAGAATACAATCTCCTGACACAGTTTTTTGCTTTCCAACATGTGCCTTCCATGTGCTCAGAACTCAAAAGCCACTTGGTGAGAGGTAGGCCAGTCACACTCTCCCTATATATCGATAAAACCACATGTGCAAACCTCAGCATTTCATACAATTATAATTTAGCTTTACAACTAGATATTTATAAGAAACATTTAGAGGAGAATCCATTGTCATTAAAGTCCCTTTCTCTTTAGCTCCACAAGGGTAATTCCTCAATATTTAATCCACTGAATTTACTGCAGACTGTATGGTTTATAATGCAAAAAGAATATTGTACTGTATACTGTATTTACATAAAAATGTCTACTGTGCAACTACATAGGATACTTCTGATCTCACAACGCGAGAGATGGGAGCACCAAAAACTGAAATGGAACCCTTTATGCTTTCCTGAATAAAGAGAACTAAATATAACCTTGCCTTGTGGATTACATTGTGTTGAGCAAGCAATTCTAAGTGCACTGAAAGCAAATTCTCAAGGAGAAGTGAACAAGTTATTAGACTGCAGTTAATCTTAACTCAAACCAGCTCATGGAGTAAATTGTTTGTGCTTAGTTCAGTCATGGAGCGCATAGATGCAAGGAGTTTGGAATAATTTCTGACGAGGTAGAAGTTAACTGTCTTTGCTTTTATTCCAGTGGGTTTTGCATGAGACCTCCTTTCTAATGTTAATTCACTACAGGATAACAGCAGGTTTTGAAAAATCAATTACTAAATATTTTTTCACATTTAATACCAATTTTAAGAAATTTGCTTCCATCAAATACAGAAGTACATACTGTATATAATAATATATATCATTGCTCATACATTAAATTCTCTTGAAATAACTGTTTCATGATATATATATCTAAGTTTTCATGAAAGTACAAAATTATAGTATTTCTAGATTAATAATATTATTTACCGTATATGTACTTTATATATAAAAGATTATTCTGGAAAAAAAGAACACTAGCAAACTGAAATGACATGCGATCAAATCTACCTACGGTATACTAGAGGAAGATACAGTCAATACAGGTGATGATATTGCAACGGAACTGCCATTTTATATGTTCACACTAATCTATATACTGTATACTGTATATATTCTGAATTCTGTTTGCCAATATATAGTTGATAACCATATAGTATTTCTAGGAGCTGATTGATGATGCAGCAAAACAACTATTCCCAGGATACAGATTAGTACAAAAGGGTCATGCTCTAAGAACTGAGTAATTGATTATTAACACTGAAGTTCCCTGGAGGAGTTAATGATATCGATTTGTGTGATTTAAACATTTAGATGCCAATAAAGCTTTTCAGATGGCTCCAACTGTCCTTTATTAAAACAAAAAAGTGTCTCTCCTATTAGAAGATGTCTCGAGTTTCACCAAATAAATCCTGAAGTTTTTGTTGGTCTTAATTAAAGGACAAGCATGTTTTTAATTAAAATAGTGCAAAGTTTCAGATGGTTAAACAGTTGGAATAAGATTAGTAGCACTCTTTAATTAAAATACCTCAACTTACTTTGCAGAGTACTTAGAAGATCTGCTAGTACCTAAGAACTTCTGCATGGGGAAATAATAAAAAGCTAAGATATAGTTTTATAGATATGGCACTGAAGTCTTAAGCCCTAAAGGCATTAATTAACTTCACCATGGAGGCATACTAGAATAATCACTTTTTGGACCTCAGAACAATGGAAATAGTTACAATTTATAAACACTGCTTCTCAGGTGCATCTGATTGCTGATGCTACAATTAAACACACTTCTATAGTCATATGTGCTATTAATACATCATTTCCAGGATATATTTACATGTACATAATGATAAATGTGATGTTGCAGGAACTGTAACACTTAAAAGATACTTCCAATGTACAGGAAGACATGACTTTGAGGTAAAATAACTACTGAAGTTTGATTAAGGGAATACAATACAAAATCAAAAGTTACCCCTATTAGTAAATATTAGAAAGGTTTTGCAGTTCCCTAACAACCAAGCTGCTTAACTCAACTACAATTCAGAAACATGCAAAATTAACTGAACTCTGTCCTCCTCAGCTCCACATAGAACTGAACTGAATTCTTTATCTTAATATTATTAATATATTAATATTAAAGAAGGTGGGCTACACAGACCGTCCTCTGTTTAGTTTTGTTATAAACAGCCTTTTCCACACTTTATAAGAACTCTTGGAGTTTATTTGCCCAGAAACAAAATCACAAAAAAATATATATTAGGGTTATTTAAAGTCACACAAAACAAAATAAACCTCCCTTCCTCATGCCTCTCAGAGGTACTCACCTCCAGGTTTGTAACTAAGGACCCCTAAACTTTGGTCAAATAGCTACAGTGGAGCATCCATGCAACAAGGTTATATTGTGTCATGGAAATACTATCTTGTTCGGACAGGATCCAGTGATGCCAGTGGTACCCAGCAAGGCTTTAGCTACAGATAGACTGCAGTTAGACCAAGCTGCTACTGTAAATCTGTTTCTGCTGCTGTGAGAGGCCCTGATTAGTTTCTTCATCTAGCAAGAGTATTACATGTGAACAGGGAATATTTTTGTATGAAGAATAATGAACAAACAGGAAGATACCATTTTAGAATTTACAGTGTCAACATGTGTACACTCACAAAATGTGACAAAAGACCCACAGGACACTTCTAAGAAAACATATCTATGCGACTAAGAACTATCTTCACAAGATATTGTCTTCAAGTGTCAAATACTCTCTGTGAAAGAACTTTAAGTGGATCATTCAAAAGTTAGGATTTTTGGAGGCAGGCTGTATTGTCCCAAAATGTGTCCTAATCTGCAACATTCAAATTCTTGTTCCATGTAGTAACTTCTTTTCAGGATTTATATAAATCCTATGATAAAAAGTCACAAAGAGAAGAAGCATAGGTGTATAGACAACCTTTCCCACAGGGGATGCTAAAGGAATGAGGATTGCATTGAGAAACAGAGACTAAGTAGAAAGTGCCCTGAATTCTGGATTGTGATTGTAATCTCTAGAAACAGTGAATGGCACCCACATTAAAAATATCTGTATAAGAATGTTTTTCATTTTGAAAATTGAATTGTTTGTAAGGAGTCTAAGATTATGAAGATTATGAAGGTGAACATGTCCTGTCTTCTGTATGACTTTATACTGTAGGTCTTTCCACTGAAGATCAAGTTAGTCACAAAACAGTTCCTTTTGCTATATACAGTATACTAACATTATAAAATAAACATTTTTTTCAATGACAATTGATTCCAGATTCAAGGCAGGGAGACCAGCAACACAAGACTCACATCCAGCAAATTTGCGTACCCTGTGGTAGTTTTTGCTTCTCGTGTCTACTTGACATAAAGCAAGAATCATGTAGTGATTGTTATTGTTATCGTGTTATTTTCAAGAATATTATATCATAAATTGTTCTAAGACTTTTCAAACATTTTTTTCAAACATTTTCAAACATCATAGAACATGATGAGGTTCTGTGATGTACTGTATATGGTGGTAAATGCAAGCATTTTCATTTAGCGTTTAAATTACTAAAAAACTCAAAATGCTTCATTCAATGCAGTACCATTAGACATCAAAGTCATCCAATGTTTCTTACAAATATCCAAAAAGGTTTTCAACAGCTGCATGTAAACAGTAGATACACGTGATAGTATATATATATATTTATATTAGCACTTCATCTGCTTGCTGTGTCAGTGTGATTAGAAGTTTCATGTACTGTAATCCCTCAGGCTTCCAATATCCAGGCCCTTAGGGAAGGGCTTCTAGATCTGTACTTCAAATAAACACAGAGATTACAAGGGATATAATTTTGCATAAGCGTATAACAAAGATCAGAAACATACATATCTTGTAATTCACCATTAATAAAAAGTTTAACTTTAAATAGCCATTACAACAGACTGACAGCTGGCATGCAATAATGAACTGAAGCCTGATATTAAATCTGACACAGCTGTGTTCCTGATTCTACAGCTGTTGCATTCTTGTGTGTTTGCATGTGAATGTAGGGGTGACATTCAGTTTCAAAACAGAATGCTACATGCCACCTCAGTTGGTTTTAGTGTCGCAGTATTGATTCACCATGCATGTTCTCAACGTGTCAGAGTGAGCTGCTGTGACATGGAGGATGTAATTGATCTGCCCCCCTAAGCAGTGAAATTTTGCGCAGCTTCCTGCACCTTTTGCTGCAGCTCCATTCTTCTAGATACATTGGTAAAGACATTTTTCCAGATGTGTCTTTCACAGGCTAAGCTAGGGCTTATTCTAGGTTCCAGGGTTAACATAAGGGATTAATGTGGCATAAAAGCAAAGCTTTGTCAAGCATGTATCAGTTAAAATCTGTAGTGACGTACAGAGCCCAGTGCTTTTGTTCAGCCCCCTGCAGATATGTAATTTTCCTGGTTCACAGGTGTTTAAGAGTTTTGTATTTTTCACCATGGAAAAGATTATTACACCTAAAGCCTATTATGCCTTGAGCTCCCTATTGGGTTTAACAATCTTATTGAATATAGTAGCAGAGCAGGTTATTCAACCTTGAGATTTGTCCATGACAGCACACTGGATAGGTGCTTAGTCCCAATTTCCAATTAGCATCTCGCACTGAGTTAATTAAACAAGTCCAGGGAAAAAAGCCACTGTTCATTTAATTGGCATATCAATGGTAGGTCAGGCATTTAGGGATGAAATCACTGCACTCCATTTTCACATCCTTGGCGATTAAAAGAACTGTTTTACTCCTCTCAAAATCTCAACACACACAGTCACGGAAGTCACAACACTGGGTCTAGGCCAGCCCCCACCGAAGTACAATAAAAATATATTAAACCTCACATTACCATTATGAAAGACTACTTTTTTATTTTAGTACTGTTCAGACTGATAAAGTGGACTCGAGTCAATCAAAAAGCAGTGAAAGCGTATGAACATAAAGTGGAATGATTAGTAATTTTATATAGTCAAATAATTCAAACCGATTTAGAGGAATAGTTTGACTAATCAGCAAGTAGCTAATACTGTACATTATAAGAGGATCTCTCCTAAATGCAAGTCTCTTTTCATCCATAGGTGTGTGGGTACTGACATTTGTTATTTTGAACAGATCAAGATTATTTGAAGAACTGTTCAAAATTAATCAAAGACGACTTCTTTTCTTTCTGACAATTCAATACTGTCAAAAGCAACTGTGCTTTACAATCCAAAAATACACAAAAAATGTGGAAATTATGGAATATATCTCAATAAATATAATGATTCCTCCAAAATGGTATGATTAATAAAAATGAAATTACGTAATTTAAAATCAATTTTAAGATGTAACTTTAAGATCATTAGCAATTTGTAAGACATCACTACCGACAGAATAGTTACAGTAGGTTATTTTATTTAGGAATGTATGGTAAATATTTTACAGAAAGGCAACCATTGATTGTTACGTTAACCATACTGTATGTTAATTATATACAGTATAAAGAAGTTAGTTGCTTTACATAAAAATCACTCAAACTCATGTTAGACTTTCACTCACAAAGGTATGTACTATACTGTAGGATACAGAATTTACAGGCTCTTTTTAAAGATAAAATATTTAAACTAAACTCTGAAAAGTACACAAATGTTGTCCACTTTTATTAAAACAAAGGCACAGTAAAACATAGGCCCAGTTAAAATCCCCCCAGTGTGTTGTGTATGTTGCATTATGTATTTACCTTGTAATTTGGACTATCTGCACTTTGCACTATGTGTACTGTATCCTGTCTACAATGTCTATGTCAGTGTCCTGTCTGTCCTGCCTGTATTTGCACCGTGGACGAGGAGGAACAATATTTTGTTCCACTGTATACATGTATACACATGTAGCTGGAATGATAAATAAACTTGAACTTGAAACTTGAACTTGAACTTAAATTGTGTATAAAAAGAAACCTAAATTTCAGCCATATTTTATCCATTTATACCATTTCTTCTTTACAAGATATTTCAAAAATACAAATTTAAGATATACATTTTAAATCACCATGTGGCATTTATATTTTCTTGTGAAAGCAATGCTATAGTAACTTGATTATTAGGGACTGATGTTCATGCCAGTGGTGTGCAACATGGAAATTATTTTACAAGGTATCAAAATCAAAGCTTCATTCACAAGAACTATTTGTAATTCAGATACTCAAGTAAAGCAGCAAATATCTGTCACTAAGAAATGTAGTATTTTAATGAATAAAGACCTCAACACTCTGTAGCAAACAGTATTGATCATGACATATTTACACAGAAGCATCCGATTCACCATTCCTTGTGTACCTTTTAGTTGGCATTAGAGTTTACATTAAAGAAAATCTGATCTGAGTGGATATGATCTGAATCTACAGTATATACTGCACAGTAGTTCTAGGAAAAAAATATTTGAGGATACAGAGATATCATCCTAGTTAAAAATGCTAGACAGGGAATTGTTGTTTGTTATAGTCACATTCCAGACAGCACCAGTTGAATAAAATAAAAATAAGCACAGTATTGCTGAGATTTCTTTGAAGGTACCAGTTGTCTTAGACAGAGTGAACTGGAGATAAGACATTCTTGAAAAACTGTAAAATTAAAAATAGAAACACAATTGAATGTATTTATCTTATTAAACAAATTAGGAAATTAGGTTAATCTGATCATTTCCTGGATATCTGTCAGTCTTTGAAGTGGATGTTTGAAGGATAGATGACGTGAACAGGATTTTGAAACAAAATCACTTATCAATTCATATACAGTACTTAGTTTAAAATCAGTGAATAAAATGAAAACCTTTACAATGTTTTCCTTTAAAATGTTTCAGTGTTCATTTTTTTATTATAATACATGCATACTATTTATAATAATATTATTAAATGAACACCTTTATTTTTTAAACATCAGGGAAATCAAATTACTGCATCTTTTCTAAAACCTGCAGAAGCAATTGCTGATATACAGTAGCTGTTTTGATTTTTTTCTGCATATTTAAATGTTTTTAAAAAAGCATCTGTGATCTGACCCTGAAGTACTTTGCAATCTATATTTTTTCAGGCAATGCAAAATCATGATTTAAGCATGCTGCATAGATGCATTGCCCTGCTAAATTATTAAGTTGACCACAAAGTATATTTTAATTATAGTATTTAAGTGTTAAGAATACAGTTTGTCAAACATTAAAAAGGGTAAGACCTTGAGAGATAAACATGCAATGGTAACCATAGCCTCACCTTAAATCTTTTTAGCAGCACTTCAAGGGAAATGTCATAATTCAGCCTTAACTATGTTTTAAATTGGAATGTACAGAACAATTCCAATAGAGAAGGTCAGCCCATCCTGCTGCATGCTGTAAGCAAGGCCTCCAGGGTTAACCAAGATTAGCTCTTGAGATGTGATGGCAGGGCACAGAGTATGCAAATAGTCCGTACCGATGCATAGACACTAATGTGATGTAACTCACACCAACCAGACTGTTTCCTCCATGCATGTCTGTCCATTTTAAATTAAATAATGTGTTGTGTCAGTCTTTATCCTCGCTGCAGGTTCATGGCTGTTTTTCTCTGGTTCAGGACACAATTTCTGTCCCTTGCCCTGTTGTGCTCATCTCTGCTCTATTCACACTTACAAGCACTGCAGGCAAAATAAAAATAGCATTTTTTGGTAAAGTATGTTGATTTTCTTGCCTGCATTTACACATTTATTGGCAATGAGGTAGTAGTAACTATACTGACAGCACAACCTGGAAGAAACATCTAACACTGCAGATGTATCCCCCATACTGTAACTCATTTTTAACATTTTACAATAAAAAGATGCAAATGAGAGTAATTTTCTATAGGGTTTCTATATTCCTCAAATCCTGTGTGGAGAGGAATGTAAAGACAACAGTTTCATTCTGAATCAAACTTTTGTGCTGAAGAACAGCTGTTATGTCTTTATGCTGCATGTCTCCAAAGATATTTTATTTCATAGGGGAATCAAGTCCAGTATTTGATGTTCAGTAGGAATATTCAGCCTCATCCAGGTTATTTTCTCAAAGACGGTATTGATTAGATCAACTCTTGAAAGAAGAAAGAGAACAGATTTTCCTTTGGCAAACAGTGCATTTGTTTATACTGTTAACAACAACAAGACAATTGTAGTATCTCAAGATGTTTACAGAAAAAATCTAAGTCTCATTTATGTGTGTATGTTTACTTCAGTAAGCAAATGTCATGTTTAAAGACTAGAACAAGAAAGTGCATTTGGTTTTTTGGTTTTCTAGAAGCTTACTTGCAGTTAAGGAAGTTATTTTCACATTTTAAAATGCTTTTGCTCTTTTTTTAGATTCCTGCATTCATTGCTAGCCAAACCCATAAATGACTATTTTTGTGAGACACAACTGTGATCATGTTGCTCTCTATTGAAAAAGTATGTGCATGTTTTGTATCAGTTCTTAATTCCAATTTTCTCCTTTCACTGTGTTTCAAGATATTCAAATTATTAAATGTTTCTGAGAATCACAATAACACTCTTTACGTACTGTATCTCTATCTGCAGGTACAGTACCTACTGTGGTCTTAAATGAACAGGATTTAGGTACAAATCAGATGGGAAGTCATCCACACTGCAATAATAAAAACTTTAAGCTGTTCTGCTCTTTGGCAGCTCTGGTCTTTCATTCTGAGTTCCCTGTAACTACAAAGAATTTCAATTAGATTTTAGGTCAGGGCACCACAGTGCAGCACTGTAAACCCATATGATTTTAACAGACCAAGCACTGAACAATATTTAAGAATTGTGTTACGTCTTTACTTTCATAACAAATAAAAAAGCTGAAAAGGAGAAAATTCAACCCTTTGTTTTTTCTAAAAGCATTTTTTCATTTTTTTTAAAAAAATGTTGAATTAAAAATGTTTGCTTTACATCATGCGTGACCCTTTTATCACAACAGTAATACCAAACTTTTATTTTTAAAATAATGTTATTTGTTTAAGGCTTTAAGCATCAAACCTCAAGTCAAGAAACTCAAATTATAAACAGGATGAAAGGTCATTATTCTACATTAACAATGTAGTCCTTAAACTTTATGCAAAGCAAGGACAAGTACTGTAAAAAAAACACTTTTCCACCCTCAAAGATACTGAACAAGGTTGCTAGAATAAGACTTTTTACCAAAGATAATTTTCAACATTGAAATCTCTTGTGAAAGCAAAGGACCTGATGTCATTCCAAGTCTATCTGCTATAATATCAGTCAGATGTTTGGTGCAATCAGTATGATCGTACAACACTGTATTGGGATCCTGTGTCCTGTGATAACAACATACTGTGTCACACTGCAGACATTGCAAAAGTGTCAAGAGGTGTGAGATATTGTGCCAGTGGGATATCCCCCACTCTATTCCCATTTGAGTCCACCAAACCCTACTGAAATATCAGCAATACAAACCAATCTCATACCATGCCTGTTTTATTATCTTTTGCATTAAAATAGATAAAACAGCTAAACCAATATCCAACCATTTTCTAAACACTTTGTCAAACACAGGGTCACAGATAATGACAAAACCTAATCCAGCATACAACAGGCACAATGCCAGATATATCTTGGACGGGACACCAGTCCATCACAGGGCAACAAGAAAACCAATATTGTATACTGACATTAGGGGCTAATTTTTCCTAGATCCCAATTATCCTATCCACTTGTCATTGGACTTTGGGAAGAATCTTGAGGAGCTGGCGGAATCGAACATACAAACTCCATGCAGATAGCACCCCAACAGGGCCCAGCACTGCAAGGTACCAATGCTAACCACTGCATAACAATGCCAAGCGTACACATGACAGTATGAAAATCATAGTGTTTTGAGGGTTAAACTCAAAATTAATGAAACACCTGTACATTTTCTAAGTAAAACATATAAGAAATTATTCTGAGTCAGTAAGTTTTCTTTCCCTTCAGTGCACAGCACCTGTAAAAGCATACCCTTTGCTTCATGTTTTCATCAAGGATTTTTATTCTTGATGCTGCACTGGGAATTTGAAATTGCAGTTATTGATCTTGCAAAGGTTGAATGACAGCAGAGACACAGCAGGCTAACAAAAGGGTGACATCCATTCACAAGTAACATCTGCCCTGAATTAAATTATTTTTTGTCTCACTTTTCGTTTTAAAAGTCAAACATTTTTTAAAATAGTTTAAAGTTTTGCTACGCACTTAAGCAAAACCCACACTATATGATAGAAGTGTGCTTGATAATAAAACCTGCTTCTCAAATCTTGTTTAAAAATCTGGACAAATTACAGTTACTATTATAAAAGGTGTTCAGGTAACATAACAGCAAAAACACTCCCTGCAGTAATCTTTCAGTGAAGCTTTTGTAATATTCATTACCTGAAAAATTGCTAATGTAGCGCCAATCCATAAAATGGTGACAAAACCAAACCAGGGAATTATAGGCTAGTAAATGTTACTTTTGCATGCTTAAGGTTAAGAAAATGATAATTAGAATTAAACTAGAGGATCATTTGCACGGCAGTAGGACATTAGAGATAGACAGCATGGATATAGGAAAAAAGTAGGTCTTGCTTATCTAATTTGTTGGAGCTCTATGAATAAGCAAACAGACGTAATGGATACAGACAGAACATTTGACATGCTATATTTAGAGTTTAAGAAAACCTTTGATAATTCTTAAGTTATAGGTGGGAGGCATGTGTGTATTTGGACTACGAAGTGCACAATGGATGTAAAGCGGGTAAGTGACTAATCTGGGGGTTAGTGATTTTTGAATTTTTTAAAGATTCTGTATTAGAACCATTCTTCTTCGGATTTTATGTCAGCAATCTACTAGCTATCTAGTAAACTAATTTGCCAGTCTGCAGAGTGTTCCAAATTTGTACATGATAACAAAAAAGAATTATTAGCAGAAAGTGTAGTAGATGCAAAAGGAAATTCAGATTTAGTCAGAATCCAAGACTGGGCAGGCATCTGTCTGATGACATCTCATGTAGAGAACAGTAAAGTGTCATATACAGTACAGGTATCGAAATCAAATTTGAAATATTAGAAAGGAAACACTGAACATGAAGATGCTTATGAAAACAAATAGGTGTCTATGTTGATACATCATTTTCATCTTCTAGGTAATGTGCGAGAGCACTGAAATGCTCAAAAAACAGTTTGTTAGAATGCATAAAGCATCGAATTGATACATTTTTAATAAGAAATGTCCAATGAGGCTAAAAGAACTAAATCATTTTGGTCTCAAACAGAGAAGACAAGGAGGGTTGATGAAAATGTCTTCAAAATTCTCAAAGGTGCTAACAAATTCAAGACTACAGACTTCTTAAAGTAAAAATAAAGAAGTGGAGAGAAATCGGGAGTGAGAGGAAAAGTACACAGAACAGGAGCACTTCTTTACACAAAGGGTTGTAGGAGTAAGAAATAAGCTACTCAGCTACACTGTTAAATGTAATTACCTGGTTTTTCAAATCATTTAGCTATTATGAACTGAATGTGAGAATAATTGGCTATCTCTCGCTTATAATGTTTCTTAACTTTTTGGGCAATTATGCAGTAAAATAACCGTTGGGTGGTGTATAATTGATTATTTCTCATGTACAGGTTTATCAATGTAGCTATAATATATATATATATTTTATAACATATAACATATATATAACTTTTTATGTACACACTAAAAGTATGTTATCTGGAATGTTAAAATGTTTCTGACTGAGATTCAGGTTCTAAAACTGAACCATGGTAATTTGTACTAGAACAACTGTAGACAAAACTGTCATGTACAATCTCTGCTCCTGATGAAAGACAATGCAGAAATGTGCAATGTTGTTGTTGCTACATGTTTCGCTAGGCTTAATGTTGTTTTAAATGGGAAAAAGAAAACAATAATAACTTATGTTTATATAGCACTTTCCATCCCAAAGGATCTTCATCCACCTTTGAAATGCGTCATCTACAGTATCTGGTTGATGAGCACAAATCCCACTACACAACAGATCAGGAAAGGAAGTGAGAAATGGTTTAAACTATTAAATTAAGGAGAACATTTAGGAAAGCCAGACTGTACAAGCCCAGAGTGAAATCTGGCCAAGACACTGGGGTTAATTCCTACTAATTTTACCCCGCAGGTGTTACGGTTGTCAGGTTAGCTAGAAAAATAGCATTGCTTTTTTAAGAGACACAAATCATTAATAAACAATTTAATGAGCAAGGCAAAAGTGCACTGAAGAATAGAGTATGGTGCTTGGAAACTAATTAAACAGTTGTTAATTGTACTAAAACAACCATGTTTCTCTTTAATAGTGACAGTGTTATTATGTTCTTCATTACTTCACAGTTGTTTATTGGTTGTGTTGGTTTTTCTAACAATACGCTATAAACAAAATCCATATGGTCTCCCAAAAAATAGAAAAGGCTCTGGGTACTTAAACAAACAGCTTTAATGTTAATATTAATGAAATTAAATAAGTCATAATAATCCCCACAGATGGACTTGAAGATTTTAGTGCAGTTATGTTTAATGAACTTCAGAGTACTGTTAAGAATTACTCTAGACTCAGCTAACTTAATTGTAACAGAACACTGCATGATTAATTTTAAATTCAAAAGATAAAAGGTAATAATGATAAATTATTGCTTGCATTTGTTAAACGCTTTTCATCAGAAAGCATTTCACATTTACACTGAGACCCACATTTACCACTCTAGCTCAGCACCCACTTGGGCAACACGCACTATTTGGTATACTGTAGGTCTGGCATTGATTCCCCTGCCTGAGGGAACCAGCTCAAGGTGGAATGAGCCGCTTCAAGCGTGGTGATAGGGAGGGTGAAGGCTAATTGCTGGAGAGTGTGTGCCTGTTACATGTACAGTATCTACAGTATATTTATTCATGTGTGATTCAGGGGGTTGTTCTTGGTCCCAAAACATTCCTTTATAGATGCTGATTAAATGAAATATCAGATGCTTTTGCAAAATACATTAAAATGCAGTAATGATAATGAGATATATGAAATATACATGTAAACAAAATAATCCATTCATCCATTTTCAAACTGCATATTACAATTCAGGTTCAGTCCATCACATTACAGACACACAGACGTGCACACTGTCACCCCAGGGCGAATCTCCACTGAAGCCTATAAAGCGACCAATGCAGGAAAGCTAAGCATGTGTAGGAAACCAACGCGACATGGGGAGAACATGTAAACTCCTGATTGCATGTTCCTCAAGGAGTTGAGCCCAGGGCTCTACAAGGCAGGAATGCTAGCCACCTCACTGCCCAGATCTATTCAAATATACAGTACAGTATATTTAGTTTTAATCATTCCTATTTTTGTGTGCTCTACACAAAGACAGACATGTTCTGTCAGAGGAAATGTCAGTATTGCCCCTGTGATCACTAGTATTTTGATGTGTATCCCATTGCTGTGGAAGTATGTACATATTGTTAATCATCATTTGGTTCTGGATGACAGGGTTCTGCATCATGAGAGCTAGGCTTATATTTCTGAAACTAAACTACATTCTGTGATAGAAAAGACATATTTAATACAACTAAAGATAACCTGCTGCAATCAGATTGACAGAATGTTATTAGAAACAGGATGGAACTAGAATAAGTATCTACATATTTTTAATACAGTATGTTTTTTTCTTATAAAACTGAAAGTGCATGCTGTGAAACTTCGGAGTCACAAGAAAGCAAACAATAATAAAAAGCCCCACTGCATTTCTCTCCATGGGAGTGTAAGTTCAACACTCTGTGCCTTCTGCTCCATTTTCATTTCAAATTTGTTATATTAATTTATTTAAATATTTACAGTATTTTCTTCCCAACTTGAAAATCTCACTTGAGATGAAATACCCAACCACCCAGTGACGTGAACAACAAACGTGAGCCAGGAACTAAAATGTATTCTCACTAAAACAAAGTGTGAACAGAGAAATTGGCCGATAGGTTGCCATGGGAGCCCGCTGGCCTTCTACTGCTGTTGACTGCTTGAAGCTGTGAAATGACTGGTGGTGGTCTATGCTGGGTGTGTAAGAGGATAACTGATGTGACACAATTGCCATGACAACAGAGCACAGCAGCCAAAATAAGTTTGAAAAGCAGTAATTTATAATGATAACAAAGTTCTCTCTGAAAGCTGAGTGTAAAGAAATGTGAATGAATAACAGCATGAAACTTCCGAGAAGTGATAAAAGTAAATGTTGAAATGAAAAAGGGCCAAAGAAATGTGAGCCTGGGTTCAAAGCTGTTTTTTAACTTTAAATACAAAAAATAACTGAAAACCCAAGATTTTCCCCTTTAAGTTTCAATTATATTATTATATTTTAATAAACCATTGTTACAATAGTGAATTTAAGCCCCCCATGTTAAAACTCTCTCTCAGCACTTTAAATCCTCTCAGAAAGTAATAGATTTAGGAGATTTTGAATATAAAACCTTTGATTTTTTCAGCTTTGATATCAAACTTATATTGATATTGGTCATAACAAAGATTTTGTTGCAAGAAGAAACTTTTAAGGAGGGGAACCTTATTTTGAACCTTAGAATTACAGGTTATACAGTAGGTACTTCTCTTTTAAAAAAAGTTACTTATTTTAAATAATAACAGGTTATGTTAAATTGTAGTCAGACAACCACATAGTTAAGAACACACTAATGTTGTGCTTTCCCTCGGATGGCTGTCTTTTTAGATACAGCTGTTGGAGATTTGTACATCTCATTTGTACAGATGGGCAGTATCCAATTAAAACTACAACTCATTTGAAATCTAACTGACATTGTAAAACAGTGGGTTATTTATCCCCATTCTGTTTCACTTTTGTTTTGCTGTAAACAAGAAGTAAAATATTTTAAATGTGTTTTGATAAATGATGGATGTGCAATAAAATAGTATTACAGGTCAACAATGACAACAACCCAAGCAGGAAAAAATAGCACTGAAACATTCAACAGATATGACTTCCATTCAAGAAATGAAAACAACAAAAACAAAAGTCAATAAATCAGTCAAAACTATGGAGCTTGTTGCGCGGATGTTATCATGTTGCTGAAGTGATTCAATTTCACTGTGTTTATGTTATGTTGGACTTTGGAAGCAATTTCAAATCTAATATTTCAAATTTTAGATGGGGTTGCTGGCCTTTCTATGATTTCATCTTACAATACATGGGTTCAAATTTGTTTCCAGTTATAAGTTCAGTAGCCAGAGGCCTTTAGATCAGAAAACAAAATATTTACACATTTTGGATGACATGGTATAGCTGAAGACTTATGATACAGTTTCAAAGAATAAGGCTAAAGTCTAGCAAGGGCTCTTACCCCTTAAGGGAAAGTTCAGACCAGGAAGGCAGATTCAGGAATTGTTCCATAAGGAAAAATTCAGACTGTGGGAAGGCAGTGGGAGGAAGCTTGGTGCCACAGACAAACGAGGACGTCAGTTAAAAAGCCCTCAGTGATCACTCAGAAATGAACAGCTTAACTGAATTCTGTGTACTTCCATGTATATACCATATTCTGGCATCTAGCTGTCCCTTGAAGAACACCGGCATCATAATTGACAACAATCTTGAACACACAATAACAATGTGCTGTATCGCTATAGTGTTGTCATTAAGGAATATTTAAAATTCCAAACTACAGCACTGTATTCAAGGAACTGGAGGGCAGGGGTTCTATGTGAAGACAAAATTAATTTATGGAAGGAGCAGGTAAAACTTTGTCATTCCTTTGTCACAGGCACATTCCTTAGGCACATACTGTAGCACATGAAGATAAAGTCTGAAATACTGTACCTGAAGTTTTTTATGCCTGTATTAGGAGCATATGATATGTTTACATACAATACATAACATATATTTTAAGGAAAGGCATGAGTGACAGAGGAGGAGGAGGAATGGAATTGTATATTTAAGAAAACCTACATGTCAACCTACTTACTATAGGTGAGCTCCTAAAGCTTACTTACTTTTACTTTACTTTCCCAGATGGGAACTTTGCCTTGCAGGCAGGTTAAAGACATAACACACTACATACTGTAATACTTTTAACACAACAGAACCCCATGAACAAACAAGAGACATACAGTATATGTACTGTATGATATAAAAGAAAATAAATACATATATATTTAAATAATTTAAAATATACAGTCAATTGTCCAAATTAAGCATGTTAATAACTGTGGAAATAAAAGATTACTTGTTTCTACTGTCTTGAATCTAGGCAGTCTAAACCGATGCCCAGATGGAAGGAGGTCAAATTCACTGTGCAATCGGTGGTCATGACAGCTCGAAAGCCTAGTGAAGGCATGCAGCTATATGGGTCAAACTGATGGGAAAAAAGGTCTGAACACAGAAGTATGCTCACATAGCACACACAGAAGTGTGATCACCAGAATCACACAATACATTTAACAGCCATTGTGATGAAAACTGAAATGTTCATAATGAAGGGGATGCTTCAGTAATGCAAGATTTCAGTTGTACTTCCATCCAAGTAAAGCTGACAAGCTCAACCAGGCTTGGAAATTAAGAAATAAACTAATTGAATACAACAACATATTATGTTTAAACATTTTATTAAGTAAATTAATACCTTGTCTTAGTTTCCTGTAATACTCAGGATATACAGTAATCCACAATATTGGTCACTGGAGCCAATTGATCTAAATATGGTCATCCTGTATCTGAGTCATCAGAAAATGGACTGAACACAGATATAGGCAAATTGGAGAGTAATTATTACATTATTAACAACTATCAAGAAGTCTGAACCTCAGTTTAATGTCTGATCCAAAGGAAAACACCTCCTACTGCATGGAGTCTCCAGTCTCTATTCTGTGGCATTAGTGTCATGTTGTCTCCAGCTCATGCACTGCGGGCAAGCTAGTATTTAGATGGTGCTTCTGTGTTTACCCTGCTCAAACCTCTCCTGTTCTGCGTTACAAGTAATTAGTCAACATACACAGGCTACAAAGGAAGACATAAAGGTTTATTCCATGCTGGAAAGAGAAGAAAGGAAATCAATGTTTTCTAAACTTTACTTGTTCTACATTACATCCTGGACTGTGTTTGCCTGTATTCACCTTCGCTGCGCCAGTCTGTCTCCACTGCCAGCTGCAAGAACCCCACTGCCAGATCGTGCTGCTGCTTGCATGTTTACTGATATTTCTCTGACTACTCTTTAACAAAAAACAGACTACTGCTAATACTATCTACTGTAGATACATTATAATTATTTTTTGGACTACAGAGAACAGTGCCACCTACTGAGACACCAACATACATATTACCGTCTCCAGAAAATAAAGCCAAACCAATAAAGAAAAATAATGTCTCTTAAGGCAAAGTTGACCAGTGTGACAAAGCCAGGGCAATGTTATACTAAAAAATGTTATCAAGTAAGGTAGGACAGAAAAGGCTACATTTTCCAGAAGGCTGTTTTATGGAAAATGTAAAATTTACCTATAACTGTTGTTTGTGAGGTACTGTACAGATGTTTTTAGGTATTTCATTGCATTTGTTAAATGGTAGGTAAATGGTTAAATCACCAAGCCTTCCAGAATTTCAGAATTTAAAATAAACTTGCAATATAATGCATTACTGTCAGTTGTGACCATGCACTTCAAAGTGTCACACTAGGTAGTAAGTAATGTAAAACAACTAAATCTCACCATCTAATCTTCTGGACTGATCCTGAGGATAAGTCCTATATGCCTGAAGTACTTCCTACTTCTGGTTAGTATGCAGTTTGCTAGTTTGCTGTTCTGAAAGGATATAATTGTAATCCAAGGTGATAGAGTAAATAACTGCAATCTTCAAATTGTAGGTAGTTCCTAGCTGAAAAACTCAAATGCTAATTGACGCACTTTATTTTTTTTGTTTTATACCATTTGCCTTTGGAAGTCACTGAAACAACATCTAACTCAGCTATTTCCTTTTTCACAGCAAAAACATTTTAATTTGCATCTCTTGCTTAGCAGTCTCTCAAGTATTCATTTTTTGTTTCATGTGCAAGCTGCCAAGCAAAAACTCCAAATGTGGAATATGAAAAAAACTCCTACTTTGCTCTTGACTGGTAAATCAAAACCTGTGTTTCCAAAAAGTATTGCTGATGAATACAGCACATGGCTTGTTTAAAAAACACACACTAACTGTGAAATAAACAAAACTTCAATTTCTGTTAAGTTTAATATCACCAATTGTCTCTAAATGTGATAAGATTTCTACAATAAGGAAAATGAATAGCTGATTTACAAAGTGACAATGACAAAGTTAAGGATGCCAGGATGCCATCTATATACAGTAACATGTTCACTGACCGAAATTAAATTACCTTTTTAGATAGCTTTCCTCATATTGACATGATTGTGCATGCAGTCAGCAAACAGCATATTTTGCATTGTTATTGCATAGGTAAGCCTATGTGCATCAATTGTTAAATACAAATAAACTTTTTTTTTAAATGTACTTTATTAGAACTTAATGTAACCAGGTCAAATATACAATGTCTTAAAAAAACAGCTGTTTTGTAAGATAGTCAGCAAATTTATTTGGAGAACTATGCAATGGCAATCTTCTTCAAAAGGCATAAGAGTATTTGTAAGCTTCTCTGCCTATAAGTTACTACCTGTCCATTACTGTCTCTCAGTGAAAATATAATAGTTATGTGCAATTTAGTATTCACTACAGGTGCTAATACAGCTAATACAGCACTGCCTTCCTTAAATTAATAAATGAATGAAAACACAACAATGTTGTTCTCAAAATTATTTCAATCTCTGAGTTTTTTTTATAAATCTAAGTGCAAATTCATAATGGATATAAGAAACTGCAGCATATTTTAAATCTATTATAAAGCTATAGTTATTCAGATAAACCCAAGATGAAAACAGAAAGTCTAAGAATTCATTTCATAGTAATTTTAATTTAATCCCACTAAAGCAGTCAAAGGAAATCTAACTGTATGTTATTCATATTTTAAATTCAAATTAATGTAAATAAAAACAGTCCACAGATTGTGGATCATGATTAAACGTTTTATCAATTCATTGATCACACATGACTGACAGTGATAAACTCAAGTGATTGTTGCTTAAACACCATATTACTTAATTACAGTGAAATGCCCAACACTGTGAAAGACAAAGACCAACGTGCATCACTTATCAAGAGAACAATGGATTTGTGCCAGTGGTTTGCTGGCGGCTGGATGCAGTGACCTCAGCAGTGTCAGCAGTGTCAGCAGCGTGTAGGCCACATCAGCAAGTGTGTGATGCAGCTGTGGAGGACAATATACTAACTGTTGTGCACAGTAGACCAATCGAGGGAAGGTTCAAGAGTTGTGGTCTGGACAGGAGTGTCTAGAAACAGAATTACAGCTGTAATGACTGACAGCGACCTGATTCCATAGTACAACACTGAATCTTGGGGCCTCATTTTTGGGCCTATCCTTTCATGACAACATGCAGTACTAGCAGTACAATGTAGCAATGGCTTGCCATGCTTCTAATATGTACACATTAGTACACACTCTAGCAACCTTTGACGCGCAGTAGACCCTCACTGATCAATCTCGTTAATGAAAAACCTTAGTCATCATAATGAATTTCTTATGTCATGTCTGTTCAAGGCAATATCAGTGCACCTGCTAGAAAATAAAAGATTCTCATTTTCATGATAATTATTTTTTTGTGGTTATGGGAGAGGTTTCCCCCAGTGCTCTGCATAATTTAATCAATGGTGTTTGTTTTTGATCCTTAAAAAAGAAAAGACAACTGAAAGCACCAGCTGTGGGGGTGATGTTACTTTGTTTCCCTTAATAGTTTGTATATTCAAAACAATCCACAAGAACAAAGAAAAAAGCCCAGCGAGTACTGAAGGTACTCTAGAGGAAACTGCTAGGTTTGATTTTAAATTGTGAATAATTAGGCTAATGGCTTTTTTAGTGTATGCAAAGAATTATGATTTATATGCAATTAGTAATTAATACATTTTTAGGTGACAGCTCTTATCATAATAACATAACTTAAAAAAACAACCATTCTTTTCAGAATCTGTTTCATTTAAACATGAGCACAGAAAACACAAAAGGATATATGACACAGTAGGAAGATTGAATACGAAAACTATTAGAGTAGACTGGAATTAGAGACTTCATAATAATGTTAATAACTTCCACACAGTAGTAATTAGATTGGACGGTATGAAGTGGGAATGATAAATAAATTGTCAGGCTTGATCCGCTTGTGAGTTATAAATTAAGAGAAACATTTTGCGTATATGTGTCATAATATGCTGTCAGGATGTACAACACATGCCAGGGACACGCATATACAGTACAATATGAAACTCAAGATAAACAATTAGTCTTCTGGATTTCCATAGGGTTACTTTTTAATTAACTTAAATTGATAAAGATGTTCTTTCCAATGACAGCCGTCTTATCATTCTGGGATGAAGTAAAGCTTCAGAATACTGTGTGATGAAATGTTAGTGAATAATGAAACTTATACTCAGCTGGAGCATTGGTTTTACTGAGGAGGCATTTCTCTCTCTTTTGTTTCGGTAAAGTTTTGTTCTCCAAATTTCCTATTTAAAATGCCATTTCAAGACATGATTAGCCTGATGTTTTGACATAACATTTTACAATTAACCATCCGATCATGAAATTAAGATCAACAGGGAAATATGCTAATGATAAATATTTTTAAATCAATAAGATGTCAGAAATCAAAATATATTCTATCATACTTCTTCAGTACCAACAATGAAATATGGATGAGAGGACATAACTGGAAACTAAATGAGGACTGAATGATAACAGAGAATTGGAGGCTTTTTTCGGTTGATATGGTTCTGGAACAAGTTGACAAGCTGTGTTGTTAATTTCCTTAAAGAACCACTTGTAGATTGAGCCCACAGGACCCCTACATCATGTAACCCTTCCTTAAATTACGTCGGTATTAATCCAGTAACATCCCTAACTATCTCACTTCCCTGATTCCATTTTGAAGCCTTGTTTTGATTTATTGCCACCTCTTGACAGCTTAGTGAACAGAAGAACAAGATTCCCCTCCCCATACATCTCTTAAGGTGCAAATTAACATGTAGCTGCTAACTTCACACATCAACACAAGGAAATAAACAGAACAGCATTAAAACTAAACTTTAAAAACATCTGTGCTATAGTCCTTTACAGGAGAACTATAGTAGGGTTCATGTGACAGGTGAACATTTGAGGACTCAATTAATTATAATACTAAATCAATGAATATCTTACATACAAAGAATATAATCAGCCTCCTAAACACTAGACACAAAGTAGTACGTATTTGGGATTTTTTGTGACACCTCATGGCATCTTTTTTAACAAAATTTACAAGTACATATACTGTAAGTTGTGAAACAAAAAGGTATATAAAAGCAAATTTCATCTATAAAATGTATTTTATGTTATGTTCTTTTGTGTGTCATGTTAAGAGAAAGGAACTATCTTTGAAGCTTTTGTCTGTTACTGTTCAAGACATTTTGAGATACTACGGATATACTTGCCATGGAATATTTAATAATATACTGTATCTTAGGGTAACTCACAAACAGGAGACAAATGATTATAAAAAGGAATGATTTAGAAAATGCTGTCAGTGTCATACTGTGTGACATATTGTCCTGAATTCCCTAGAACAAAGCTTTAACTGTACAGTACTTCAAAAGGTTTAACTCAAAATACTTAACAATTTGCACAAAACGTTTGCTAAGGAAATGTAATTTTATTCTGCATAACTGAAAAGCACATTTACACCTACATCCACAGGCTCCTAATTCTCAGATATTGCTCAGCAGCCTTTAAACTACCAAGAGCTCTTATGAGAATTAAGGTAACTCAGCTACTTTGAAATTAAAAGAAAATATTATAAGAAGATACAATATGTTACAAGTTCTTTCTCTCCAAAATGTGGATGTACAGTATATGTTTCTGAGAATGCCATTATCCATGGTTTTATCAATAAAGCATCTAAGTGCTTTCAGATGAGAATAGCAACACAATACCTGTGGCACCAACTGTTTTTTGTTGAAACAACTTTTATTCTATTCAATAAGAGTTGTTTGCATCTCTGATGCATGACAGTAAAGCTGCAGAATCAATTTGCTCAGCTTGTATAAAAGTTCAAATACAGTTCTTGTTTTTTCCTTGTTTTATATTAAAGATGAATGGTCATTTATAAAGAAACTGAGAAAGGAAACAAAATGGTATGAATAAATGGCTTATTTACCACCCCCATCCCATAGGCTCTGGTAAATATAAATTGCTTTTCATGTACTGTACCAAGATCAGAGTGTGTAAAAGTGTATTACATTGTATTTCTATATAACAGTCTGTGCTATATGATTTGTTTACATTTGTTCTACTAAAGTTACTACATGAGCATACAGTATGCAGTACAGTACAGTACTTGGGGATGCGTTTACAGCAACTAATTCTACTGAAACTACTCAAAAAATGCAAAAGCAAACCACCCTATCTCATTCGTACAGTTTCTAGATACTCTTCTTTAACACTTTCTTTATCAGAGAGGAATCCGATGTACAAGAATCAAGACCTCCACTGGTTTTAAATAAACAATTTTTTTGTGTTCAGTGAAACAATGTTTTTGTAAAGAAAATAAGGCAGAGTATAATCAGGATTTCTTTTTACCCATTATTTTTATTTGATCAATTTCTATTTTATTACCCTGCACCTAAAACGTATCTTTTACCCTGTTGAATATTTACAAAGCCACACATTACAGGGAAGTAACAGCACTGTACAGTATATTTCCAGATACGTCCTAATGTAATTTTAAAGAGCAAATTAGATGCATCTCCTAAAATGTAAGGGGCATCTGCAACCATGTGTAATGATTGCAAGAACCAAAAAAAAACAATCACCTGTGCAACAAAACTGTAAAAAACAGGTATAGTAAAATTCCATCAAGCATTCTCAATGCAAAAATTCAAAGCAAAAGAGAACCTGATTAATTCCCTTGTCTGAACATATAGTAGTTGACTATTGGTCAACATGAGGTCAATTTATCCCTGAATGTTGCACCATTTGACTAAATAAGCCTAACAAATGAATGTTGGTAGATGACTTTGCAATGGCACTGACTGTTAAGGAGTCAACGCTTATGATAAAAATGCCAAAATGTAAGAATATGCCTGTAACCTGTTAAAAAAAATTAAAAACCATTGACAAGATTAAAAGTAGAGCTAAACAAGTGAAAATTGCTCTTGATTTCAAAGTTAGCTAGTTGTCACTGCTGTTATCACTAAGCCAGGGTGTAAATTACTTTTAACATATACCTTGTAATATACAGTGAATGCCTATTTGCACTGTACTGTATACTGTATATCTATAGCATTAAAGATATTTAAATACCTCTTGCAGTTGCACCTGTTGAACTTTCTATGTACTTTTCTACATCATTAAGATATAATGGGTTCATATTGCACACTGACACTAATAAAATTCAAGAGTTGTTGTAATTGCTAACCTAGTCTTTATTTAGTCTTTATTCTATGGCCCTAACTCTGTTCTGATCCTTCAAACTTTACAGTATATAGAGATTTACTGTATATAGGATATAAATGATATCGGCTATACAGTATAATGAGTGGTTGTCAAGTACTTTCTGAAACTGAAGATGTCATCTAAATTCTACAGGGTTTGAGAGTAATACACTGACTTTGAGTTAGTACTTAAAAACAGCACAGTACTTTACATGAGCAATCACTTTGATTAAAGGTTTGGTACATCTGACATCTGCTGAGTCAAAGATGACTAATCTCTTGATATGATGCAATAATATGATAGTTTACACACTTCAGGCCTTCCTGTGATAAGTCCACACTTGACCCCATGCCCTTATAAGCCTTTGTCGATATTTTCTGGCACAATCACATTATCAATCACTTGTCCTTTCCACCCACACAAAGAGCCTTCAGGCATGTAATATTAGAAGAAAACGCAAAATGCGAAAAGAGTTATTTTCAAATATACTGTTGAACTGTTGAGACTGTGTAATAAATGTGTGTTTCTCCATGGAAGTAGATTAAATAAAACTAACTAGATATTAATAAATAGTATGTTCTCAATGAATGGACAGATAAATACATATTGGAAATATTTTTTCTCCGTGGTTGTGTAATTTTATTACTACTCCCAATGTAATAATTTCATAACAATCAAGTAAAATATGCAAATGTCATGGATCTTAAATGAAACGAAAGCAAATAATATTTTACATGAGTGTCCAATTTCAGCATTCAAGTGAGAACATTCAATTTTTTCACTTCATTATTTCCAAATTTTATTATATTAAATAGAACATTATAACCAACTATTTTACCATAATTATAAGGATTGTTTGTGTTCTAGTGGTATGATGAGTTATCAGACTGATCACACGGTGATCTGTGACTGTTATTGAGTCCCACTATCCTGATTCAAAACCAGAGGCATCATTGCCAAATGAGGCTAGTTGGCATCAATTAATGTTTTAGTAGCTCTATATTTGTATTCTTTTATTTGTATTTTTCCATGGTGTTAATTAACACAAGTAGGGAGGTGGTCAAATTCTAATGCCTCACTTCTGCTGACCTTCAGACAATTACACGCTCCTCTGACCACAACTCCATGTAGCTCCCCTCCCTTAACCCCAACTGAACCCTTGCAGCCTCCTCCCTGCTTCATTCCACTTGAGTGCGCTGATCTTTGGCCACAGCTGTCATTTCCTCAGCCAAGTGCTGTAAGTTAACACTAAAGTATTAAGTAAACTATCCCTCATTGGCATGTTTCATCAGTCTTAGAATTTGACCAAAAAACTGTACTAAATTAGAATGGGCGGCACAGTGATGTACAGTAGTGGTTAGCCTTGAGTGGGTTTCCTCTGGGTGCTCCAGTTTCCTCCCATAGTCCAATAACATACTGGTAGGTTAAATGGCGTTAGGAAAAATGACCCTAGGTGTGAGTAAGTGCCCTGTGGTGAACTGGCATCCCATCCAGGATGTACTGTACCCTGCCTTCACCCATTGCTTGCCAGGTTAGGTACTGGCTCCCCCATGACCCTGAAATGGAAGAAGCCATTAAAAAATGGATGGATAGAATAAATAAATAAGTAGTAGTAGTAGTAGTAGTAGTAGTAGTAGTAATAACTGAAACACTGTCAGGAGATATTTTTGCAGACAAAATAAAAACTGACCTAATTAGCCAAATCCTGTTACGCCCTCTGCAGCCAGAGGGCGCTCCTTCTCTGTCCTGTCTTTCATTTCCGGTTCTTTGCTGTCCTTCCGGTGTTGCTCTCTCCCTCTGGGACTATATATTTCAGGGTCTTGCACTCCGCCCTCGCTCAGCATTGACGTTCGGATGTCCTGAGACCCGCCTAGCACCAGGTCGCCCCACGTCCGCTACCTGAGGGCATAGGTTTCTATACGGCACTCCTGAACTCTTTGAACTTTCGAGCCCAGGCCTTTTTCCCGTTCCGCCGCTACGCATAGGGTCATTTTCTGCTCTCCTGCCTCTCCACGGTTCGTCCCGTTTTCAGACATCCGTGACAATTCCATTGACTCTTCATCAAATATACTATTGAGTTTTCAGAAGAACCAATAGTTAATAGCCCAAGTTAAACAAACAAAACTGAGAAATGAATGTACTTACTGGAGACAGTTCCCTGTCACATAAATATGCAAAAGAAAAATCTATCTTAAAGAAACAACGAGAATGTTCTCAACTGTTTCACCAAATGCAGTTACTGTAGAATTTAAAAAAAAGAAAAACTCCCCATGAACAAATAAAAACAGAATAACAAGTACCAGAAAGAACTGATACTTTTCTATGCTGGAACAATAAAAAAAACATTTTTTATTCAAAACAGATCATCCTAATTTAATATCATGCAGTCTCCAATTCATAAACAAAAAAATAAACTAAAAGGAATGCTGACGTTTGACTGCCAGCTTTCAAATTGCATGCCTGCTTCTACACCTCATCCACACTGGAGGAGAAGCTGAGTTTATGACAGCTCCTGAAGGCAGCCTTCACTAGTTGGAAATTGCTTTTAACAAGAT
The DNA here is from genome assembly GCF_059453375.1 of Lepisosteus platostomus. Taxonomy (NCBI): domain Eukaryota; kingdom Metazoa; phylum Chordata; class Actinopteri; order Semionotiformes; family Lepisosteidae; genus Lepisosteus; species Lepisosteus platostomus. The sequence goes on along the minus strand of NC_142635.1, from coordinate 8,229,700 downwards.
TTGTAGATTTGTACTTTCCTGTGATTTTACAGTTCATCACTATGAACTGTGTATATACACTTCTGTGGCTTTTTAGCCCATGTAATAAACCACAGACCTTCCCAATCAATAGAATCTAAATGCAAATTGTTTGCTTGATATTATTTTTGTTTCTGAAGCTGTCTTGCAATGCATTTCTGAAGCTGTTGGAAACACCTGACTTCCTGGACTTTTTAGTATTTGAGGGAATAAAACGAAGTAATGGTCACTTAAAAACAAGGCTTCAGAATATTTAATCTTGTGAGTTCTAAAATAATGTATTAAAATCTTTAATATATGGTCTAAAAGAAACAAAAGGTCTAAAAGTTTATATTTTTAAGAAAATATACAAAATAATTTATTCTGAATTTGTCAGACAATCATTACAGCGGTAAATAATAATGAACGTGGGTAAAAGAGTTCCTTGTTCATTACATCTTTGTGACAAATCAAGACCTTGTTTTTAAAGTGGGGAAGATAACGTATTGAACATTCTGGTATCATTCACAGTGTGTAGAAATTATATGAAATTATAAGTCAGATGGATGCTGTTGTGCCACATTTTTCATGACCACGGGTTATTTCATCATCTTTATACAAGACAGTTTTCATTCATCGATCTCTTCCATTCCCACAGAAAATAGTTATACTTTAAATGGGGAATACAGGTGCCACGTTGAAAGAAATGGGGTGCACAAAGCATGAATATCATCTATATTCACTGCACTACAGTACCAAAACCGGACTACCAGTGCACTGCACTACCAGGTTATTTGTAAATCAATTACAGCTATTATGAAAACGTGTCAGCGTTACATGCACAGAAACCCTAACTCCCATCTTTAAAGAAAGTAAGCAGTAGTGATACTGTATGTTCACAGACATAACAGCCGACATGCATATCCTTTTAATTTTGCCCTTGAAGAGTTTAAATGCATTCTGTAAACTCAACTAAAACACTTGAGTTAATCCCTATGTTAGGAGAAAATAACAGTAATTGATATATCTAGATGTACATTCAACAAAAATTCACATGTGTACAGGCTGATAAAACAGTGCATACACTCTCCTTTCAATATTTTCCTATTTACAACCCACATAATATATCAGCCTTGCAGCGCTTTGGCCCTGGGTTCAATTCCTGGGGTGCAATCTCTGTGGAGTTTATATGTTCTCCCAGTGTTCGCATGTTTCCCCATGGGTTTCTGCCAGATGCTCTGGTTTCTGCCCACAGTCTAAAGACATGCTGGTACAGTATGTTCACTGGATTGTGAAACGTGGCCCAGAGGTGAGAATGTGTATCTGGGTGTGACCTTCTCCTGTCCAGGCTATTTCCTGCCTTGCACCCGCTGCTTGCTGGGTTAGACTCCAGTTCCCCCACAACCTGAAGGGGGTAAAGCTGTTAGAAAATGGATGGACAGACAATACATGCCAATTGGGCAGGTCAGGTTCAGACTCATTTTTATTTTCTGATATTTTTGGCTCAACAAAGCTCTCTCGTTAGGTTCTTTAAGCAGCTAAGAAATAATTAGGGTATGAAGAGATTGGAGAATTCATACATTTGGTCTTTTGACTCAATGTGTTTGTGTTTTTGTTGGAGTAGCTCAAAGAAATAATGAAGGAAAAAATACAAGAAATAAGAGTTTCCAGAAGATAACTTCACATTTCAAGCAAGGTTCAAGTTATAAAGCCAAAAAGTAATTAGCAGTCTAATTTCATTTAATTGCTTTAATCTCTAGAAGGTTCAGTGAAGTGGTAATTTATATTGGCAATAATGAAATGTTATCCAGCTGTTTTTCCATTCTTATTTTCACATCAATTATCCAAAAATGTTCTTAATTAGAACCCATCAGGTCCCTAATAATAATAGGCTTTGCAGATAAAAATCTAGATGTGTACTTTGGTAAAGACACCAGCAGTATCCTGATTCCCTAATAAAAGCCTGTCTAAGATTTACAGTTACTGAGCACAATTGCATTGTCATGCCGCATATTCAGGACTTCAGAAGAAACAACAATGTTCAGCTTTTTATCTGAGACAGAACAGAGCTCTGGGGTTAGGTCAGGAGAAGAGATTCAGTTTTGCAGAAATAAATAACAACCTCACTTTATATACTGTATTGGCTTGTGTGGTGAAATTCTTGTGTTCTTTATATGGTATGTTGGCATTATGATATGCCAAATCAAAACTTGGCATTGAAATACAAATCACATTGTCTTACATACACATTGAAATGTTCTGATATAAACATATGATGCAAAATGAAAATATTACAGAACATGTCAGAGGAAGCTCTATAAAATATATTTTTCAGTAGCCCATTGTTAAATAACATTTTAACTTACACTGGACTGAATAGTTTTCATATTAAGTGCAAGTATTGATAAATTCTGTTAAACTTTATAAGAGAGTTTTCCATTGAGTTTTTTAAGATTTCATTGTTTTTATGCATGGGCAGTCTAGAGTATCATTGCAATAATCTGAAATGTTCCTTGAATGTCTATCCTTTTATGTGAAGTGTTTTTATTTCACCAAGTAAATTTACTATAAAGAAGCACGACAAACACAAAATCTACATTATAATGTTACGAAAATATATCCTTTTTACTATCTACTGAGTTTTATTTTAGTTGCTGCTATTATTAATTTATTTGGCAGAAGCTTTTTGAAAAAGTGACTTTCAAGGGTAATATATCAGTGCTCCATCCAGAATGTACTGTACAGTAGACCCACAAGCTTCCTGTTATACAGCCAGAGCCCTGACCATTACTCCAAACTGGTGCCTACTGTTACCAGTTACAGTACAGGACCAAAATATAGTGTAAATGAATATAGGCGGTAAGTATACATGTGTGGGTTTTTTTCTTAGAGCTACATTTTTTAAAGCGTCATTACAGATATACCATAGATAATATTCCAGACTTTGCTTTTCAAAAACGTAAATGTTAAAGACAGTGCCGTAGATTAATGGATGTTTGCTGTAGCCCTTATACACCAAATCACAAGACATCTGTTTTCATCAATAAAAGCTGAGCTGTAATGGCAGAAATAATTGGTTTTAGCATCTATAAATCATATGCAATGGGAGCTCATAGTAACATCATTGTTCCCTGCCCTTCACTGAGTATCTGTGAGAAAAAGATGTAATTAATATGTCGTGACTGAGCTGGAAGCTCCACAAAATATTACAAAGCAAAGCAATAAACACATTTCAGGAAAGAAAGTTGATTCTTTCACTTCAGAGTAAAGTTAACCTTCCTGTCAGGCCTGAACCACATTACTTAACCTAGAAGTGACTTTGCCATTTGAGACGCTACTTCCCTTGACCCCTCGTCTGTATTGGTTAAGTCTTATATCGAGGACAGCAGGATTCATAATCTTATCTGATTTATCAACCAAGAATAAGACTGGACACAGGATTCACCCTTATTACAGTTATCTCAAATGTAATCATGAATGAATTAATAATTATTAAAATATTAATTTCAGATTATGTTCATATTTTGTATCACTGCTAACACTGTATAAACAGTTGGAAAATAATATTTTTAAAATAAATAGCAAACAATGGATAAAACCTCACTGTGTGTTCCTTCAAAATAATAATAATAAGTGAGCTATTGTAAGAAACTGGTTTCACAGGGCTCTGAATTTGAGGTGATTTGGCCAGAAATTTAACGTTTACCCTAATGCAAATGAGCTGGACATGCGTAACGTATGGTTGTTCACTGAAAGACAATGAACTACAAAGGGTATCTCTGACTGGGACAGCTTCTGTAATCAACTTTCCCAGAAATAAGACACTTAATAAAAACTGTAGGGTTCTACATCCGTCTTAAACTACATGTGTCACCCTTTCGTAGTCACTGGTTGTAATGCCACAGCATGCAATACACGTAGTTCAGCATGTATCACAACAGTGTGCATACAGTTTCATTGTTGCTTGCTGTGATAAAATATGCAATCAACTCTGGTGTAGTCTGATGATTAAATTCACATGAGTAAACCCCACTTTTCACCTTGGTCTCTGACAGAATGAAGCTTGAAAAGACTCTTCCCTCTTGCATCTTCAATTTGAATTACAGGAGATTTCTCACACAGTTCAATTAATTTGTTCCCCTCCAGCAATAGGTTGCCTAAAACAATTTTGTAACAAACCTGGAACTTTTAACTTCAAAGGAAAACAGCCAGTCAAGGTTAATGATGTCTTGACTATGGACTTATCTGCCTAATGGTTTCATAGACTTCGATTTTTGCCAGAGGCAATTCTAGTGCTATGCAGTATAATTTATAGCTATAATAATTTGAGACTGACATTTTAAGACAGAGCTGTTATGAGAAAAATTTCACATGTTTCCTGACAACCCATGAATGTACCTTCCAGCACATTAATCAGGAGTGTAGATATAGATTTAATAAATGGTTCTCCTAAGTGATACCTTATCCTTACATCAGCTTTTTCTTAAAATGGTTTGGATGAACTTTGAACTCTACAGTAAAGGTAGCTTGAGTATCATCTTCTTTCACTTTATTGTGAATATGTATTATTTTCCATCACATTAGGTTTATTATATACATTCACTATACAGTATATTGTACAGCATAAAGATAAAGGTATACATTACTTTCATGATTTACAACCACACTCCACATAATTTTCAGAAGTGAAATTTCTATAATACCTTCTGCCAGGCTGTTATACAAAACTACTGGAGAAACAAAACTATTAAACAAAATGACTGGGGAAAAAAACATATCAAAATCCAAATTGTCATCAAAATGTCTTTCTTCTGTCAATGGCTTGTGAGACAGGCAATATATTCTTCCGCTGAATTTGTAAATATCTGAGAATCCAAACAGAAAACTGCCCAATTCTTTTTATATCTGACAAAACCCTGAATATTTAGTTCCTATGGAATATCCACCTTGCCCTTGATCATTAGGACTTTGTGGGCTTCTAGAATAATGAGATATTTGGGCATCAGGAATTACACACAGCAAATTAAAGGCAGACTTGATTGAAATGGTAACATGATTGCTACCTGGTCATAATGCTTGTTACTAGGGTTATTTTGTTATTAATAATTTTAATTAATATTGCTGCATAATAATTACAATACCAGTACTAATTAAGCTTGGTGATGACTCTATACTGTTCTCTTGCCTTGAACAGCATGAAACTTATATTGTGATTAGTTTAAAAATCATTTAATAATGTTTTTCACCTGAATAGAGATTTCTGTAATAATATATCTCAGGTCATAAGTCTAATCTCAGTAGCTTACACTAATTTACTGCAGTATTTAGAAAGACTAATAACTTTGGCTAGGAACTAGCATGTATAATGTGCATGTGCATGTTTGTAAAGTACAATTTTAGTGATTTTAAAACTCTAAAATAAGTAAAAACATACATTCTAATTAAGAATTTGAATCTGTAAGGGCTTGTTCATTTGAAAGTCATTTCAAATACATACTGTATGAGACAGATGTGAGCTATTTAAAACACACATCTCTTAGACACCTGCACTTTTTACTTTTGTTTAGAGGCATCAGGAAATGTTGTCAGGAAAGAAGAGTCAGGAAAATGTGGGTAGCTGAGGGCCCTGGCTCTTTCTGTTATGTTGAAGATGCTTTGTGCTTCCAATTTATTAAATTTGATTGTGCAAATTAAAGAGAGCTCCAGAACCACGGATACAGTACAGATCTCTGATTTATTTTGTACACAATTCTTCCTTGCTACAGTACCTCTTTTGCTGCTTTTTTGTGATGCAGAACAAACCCATGGATTTTTGTTTCTGGCAACAATATTGTACATTTAAGAAACATGGGGTACCTGGGCAAACATTAATCAAATACTTTTGCAATCTCTTAACAGTTGTAAAATTGAACCTATTAACTTCTAAAACATTATGTATAGAGCCTGCAAAAGTATTCAAAATTTGCTAATTTTTCACATTTTATTGCTTTCAAGTTTGCAGTCATGGCACTTTGAAGTTGCAATTAATATTTTTGACTGCACATACACAACCTACCACACTAGTTTGAAGTAAAACCCATAAATAAGTTTATTAATATGAAAGACAATTACTATGAAAGACAAATGGAAATTACTGCAATATATTCAAATACTTCACAGTACCTCAACCTGTATTTATGTGCACAAAAATAGCTTAGCAATCTACACTTTTAGTTGAGTGCCCTCTGTCTGTAAACAATAATAATGATTCACACAAATTCTGAATACATCTGTCTCTGTATAGTCCTTAAGTCAGGTAGTGAATTTCAAGTAATGATTGAACCATAAGACTAAGGAGCATTCAAAATAACTCAGAGATAAAGTTGTGGAAGGGTACAGACCAGGATGGGTAAAAACATTAAAAGAAGAGATTATCCCTTTGAACACAGTGAAGCTGATTATTAAGAAGTGGAAGATCTATTATACCAACAAAATCTGCATTTCAGAGTTTCAGGGTTCAGTGGCGGAGATGGGAGAAAATGTCCATGGGTCAACTATATTATAGTCGCTCTACAAAGGGGGATTTTATGGAACAAAATACAATCTCAAATCCATCATGTGATTTGCAAAAAAAGTGATAGTGCAAACCTCTAGCAAAAGACTTTGCATAATTTTACAAAATGGAACACCATTTTGGCTCTGAATACTTTTACAACAGTATTCTCTCCAAGGTAGGTGATAAAGATTAAAAGCATACTGTATGAGTTAAGAAAGGCTACCCTATTTTATAATTTAAAAATGTAACAATTCTTACATTTTTAAAATTATGTAACACCCTTCAAGGAAAACAGTAAATGGATTTGAAAGCTATACACACAAAATTAAATGTGAACACTCTGTTTGCTGATTCAGGTCAAATGTTCTAGATTACACCTCCATTTTGTCCTTAAACTTTTTTAATTCATACAAAAATAATGAATGTTTATGACCTCTTTGTACATCATTTGACAAAGTACTTTTACAATGTGTAATTTGGTATCTTTAGATTTTTTTATATCAAAAATACTTTTTGTTACAGCATCAGTTTTATATGTGGGAGAAAGTATTTTCGCACTTTGTCATTTTGAAAGCTGTCAGACAATGACTCCCTTTCCAATAGATGCTCCTAGAAATGGCTCTACAGTATTTTGCCTTCATTCAGTGATCACAGTCAGTCAGCAAAAAAGGCTGGTGGCAATGTTGCAGCAGTTTTGAAATACAGCTCATGCATGAGAAGATTTGTGTCAGGGATATGCGGCAGTCCTCAGCTGTAGTGGTACAGATGACATTTCTAATGCTGTCAATTCCCCCTGGCTGCTTTTTATAACAAGAATGCTGAGGATGTCCATTTACATTTTAAATTCTCATCTTATTTCTCATTCCTCAGTATCAAGATAGGCAACTTACTGTAAGTCAAGTGTACTGTAAGCTATTGACAAAAACAGAACCCCATGAGGGTGGGGTAAGAAAACAGGTACAATATTAACACTTTTGAGCTTTGGTGATACTGACAAGTGGTGTAAGTACTGTAGAAGCTACTGAGGTGTATTGATTCACTTATATTGCAATTTTTCAATAGGTCCTGCATTAAAACATTTTTGACTCACTGAACTTCTAAAATTATACTCAGGAACAAGCTAGTTTTGAATCTAGTCTTATTTTTTATTTTGGTACGTTACTTAACAGTAGCCTTTTCTCTATCTTGTTGATAAAGTATTGTACACAAAGGGAGCATATATTACTTTAAAAAGCTTACTGTTGTCTTATTCAATGTTATTCATTTCATTGGTTCAATTACATTGATTCCTTTATTTTTATTTTAATAAGCTTCCCTACAGCTGAAGTTCATGCAGACATGCCCATCTCTTGGCTAATGGAGCACTTTCAGCTACACAGGACGTAATTCTCCCTTGTCACCAGATAATGCTAAATAGATTCACACTCTGTTTAATGTAAAGGTAATGATGCAGAGTACCATACCAGTGACTTCACAAAGACATCTCCACATAGATTGTTGTCTTGAAATAGGCAACATCCACTGTTTATCAAAAATAATACATTTAACCTGTACTGTAGATAGACCATATTGCAAAAGCACTCATAATGAAGAAACATCTGTGTTTTAATTAAGATACTGAGATGGCTTAACAGATGTCAACTGTAGCTATAAGGCAGGCACACTGGACGGGGAATTATTAGAGTATACTGGAGCATTGGGTAGTTAACTACACTCTATGTCCTAAATTCCATATGTCAATAAGTACATCTGTTTAGCAGAAATTACATGTTTTAAAGAGCACATCTGATAACTAATTTGTGTATACAGTAGCTACATACTATAACTTGTAATTGAATACAAATGCATTAATTTAATAAGATATAGTAATTAACATTAATACTTCAGTACTCTTATGATAACTCTGCTAATTTCTGGTTACCGCAAAGAAACCTAAGGCTAAATAATTAAAAATGCAAATTTTGTATTATGAAACATAAATTACACAGTGATATACTCCAGTAGTGCTTTTTTCTTTAAAAATATAGACACACACACGGTACATACAGTAACTAATTGGATTATTTTAATCTATAGATGTAAAAATATATCACAGTTCCAAACACACTTTTTATTTAGTTTTTTAAAAGATATCTACAAAAATAAAACTAAATATTTAAAATTTGTTTCTTCTGGGTCAACTATAAAACAGGTTCGACTTCACCTTCTACTCCCAAAAGAAAAATTATTTGAAAATACATGGACTTTTGAAGATAGAACTCGTACTCCAACTAATACGAATTTGTAAAATATTTTTGTATGTTGCTGGAAGGCTGTTGCAGGGTTCTTTTAGACAAAACTGAACTGTTTAAATCCACTGTGTACAAACTACTTGGGTATGTTTTATGCACATTCGATGAGATGTCACAATATTACAAAATCCCAAACTGAAAGATGGTTGTAACAATGGCATTGTGTTAGCATTACATCCTTTAATTAAGCAAAAAAATCCAGCCTGGCAAACTGCTAGGGCCTCTAAGGATCCCACTGATCGGCTTTCCTTCAGACAAATTAGAAATAAATGTTCAACCCATTAGAAACTACAAAGTGAGCCATTACAGCCATCAATTCCCCAAGCTTTTAAACAACCCTAAGAATATTTGGAAATCACTTAAATTTATGGAGAACAAACCATTTACCACTTTCAGTTACACAAATACTGTTACAGATAAAAAAACCTGAAAGGTTAATTTCATGAAATGCATGTTTGATGTTGGTAGATTTTCAATAATATGTTGCTGAAGCTTTTTCAGCAAAAACTGGCACTATAAGACCACTGGTCATGATGGTATTAGACCAATTAAGAAACATCCTGCTCACTCACTAATCACACTGCTGATTTAGTTATTCAATCTCTTTCAAAACAGTTTTATAAAAGTTTTTAAAAGAGACCAAACTGCCTTTATTGGGCCAATCTTCACAGGGTTCACAAGTCAGATCCTAACTGTCATTGGCTTACAATGTACTGTACCTGTTTTTACTTTTCTAACATCATAGAAAGAATTGTTAACAAGCAGCAAAAGCAGCTTTTTTTATGGAAATTATATTATTTTCTGATATTCAGTCTTTTCTTTCTGAGTGAGGATGTGTTACACAAGCTTTAATTATTTTCAGTCATACAGTATATGTAGAAGTTAATACTGACGTTCTTAGATAAAACAAGACATTAAAATGCAACAAGTACTCCAGCAAATAGCATTTGTTGTATTTTTAATGCCTTTCAGTATATTACTGTATAATGGCTCTTGAGAAAATGACACAAGTTAAGCTTAATAGGCTGTAAACATTTACTTAAGGATTTTGATACTGTGGATCACTTATTTTTAAGGATTGAATTCTATGGAGAAGGTTCTGTAGTGTTCAGTATTGATAGAAACTCATGCATGTTCCTTGGATTTTAGAATTATTTAAAAGCAGTGTACTGTACATCTATTGGCCTGACAGTTATGATAAATTACATTTGTGCTCCATACATTTTATCTTATAACAGACTTATCTAGTTAAATAAAAGATAACATAAAATATTCTACAAAAAATTAACTTGGTTCAGACAATGTTTTGGCAATGAGCATTGGAGTTTACAAAATTACTGTACATGAAGGCAATATGTTTTATATTTTCGCACTAATGTGTGACTTATTCTTAATAAAGTTCCCTCAAATTATTTAAAAGTGAAGGTATTAAGACATTTAAGCTAAAGGTGATGTGTCATGCTTTAACAGAAACATAAGTCTCTCATGTGGGAGAAACATAACTGCCTGGCTAGAGTGTTCTTACAGTACAGTATGTGAAACCAAGAATTGTAATTGTAATGATTGTAATACTACAAATACCTGTTGCAAAGCTACAATGACTGAAATGTGAGCTGGGAGATCATTTGTCTTTGAGACATGTCAGTCAGAAGGAGAGCTTTTAATGAAAAAATGAATGTTAGCAGTTTGTTATCCTGTTACAGAAGGAACTGTACTGCACTTACAGAATGAATAACACCTGGAAGAGTTTATGACAAGGCTCAGGGTAAACAACATCCTTTTTTCGATAACACAATCTTTCATTTCTATTCAGCATTTCTTTATTTTTTCAGTATCTCATTCTACATTACAGCACATCCCTACTGTTTCACAAGATACACAAAAACAAGAGACACAATATACAGACAATAAACAGTTGATCTCTGCCAACAACAACAACACACTGTATCAAAATACAGGGCACCATCTATCTACAATCACCAAGTAAGCCTCTGCTAGAGAGGTACCCTTTCAAACATTATGAGAACAAATCCATGAGGTCCAGGATACAAAATCATTATAGATTATAATGGCTGATTTGAGTAAGATCTTGCAAATCTTACTATAGGATGTGTGTGTGTTTGTTGCCCATGTTTTTTAATTATAAAACAGTGGGAATATTCAGTGTTTCAAGAGTTGCCTCATAATCATATACAGTATATATTGAACATCAAAGGAAACGTCATGCATTAACAATGTTATTGATTGAACAATATGTATATGAATTTTGGATATTGATTAAGTGTTATTGAAGTCATTCTGAATAACTGACCATGATGCATTTCAGTGACTGTGACTGTTGAAGAAGCATTAAATCACATCTTTAGTGAGAATCAAGAAGTAAAAACACACAAAGAAACCAATAAAGTACATCTCACTTCATGGTCTTTCTCCAATCAGTATGTTGGAGGCTAAACCAAGACAGCACACTGTCACTTGGCATTTGGTATTTCCACAGCCCACAATCTTTAACCTGGCATTAAAAGTCCATCAATGTCAGGCCATGATCTGAGAGACTATGTGTCAAGACATTTTTCCAAGATCAATGAGGTCCAAGTGTAATGGTCACAGATCTCCACTAAACATGATTGGAGGCATCCTGGCCTTATGGGGCTCTACCAATCAAGTCCTGAAATCTCACTTGTTGCCCCTCATGTGAGATCTTCCTGAAGTGACAACATTCCAGCAGGACAATACTTGTTCTCACATTGCACATATAACAACAGCTGTCTTGCAAAATGACAAAGGATGGGACGGGTAGGCAATGGATGTCCTACTCAACAAATTTGAACCCCGTCATCACTTGTGGGCTAAACTGGGATGATGTGTCGCTCAGGAACCAGTGAAAAGGCACATGGGTGTCCAGGTTCTACGAGAGGAAAAGCACAGAATTCCACAAGACAGCATCAGTAAACCAGTGAAAATCATGTATTGCAGATAAACAGCATTGGTTCCACATTGGTTCCACGTGTGAATGTAGTGCAATAGATACACATGCCTGTGACTTTCACAATAGCTGCCCCGTTATGTAATCCTCTGAATGACAAATGTTTATCAAGATAATTAATTTGCCTACAGTACATCATCAGGTCAAATTTCAGAGGACCTAAAAAAATGACATTGTTCTGAAAATGTTGTGAATCTGTTGTAGTTATACATTTCCTTTGATGCTCAGTATACTGTACTTAAGTAGATGCATGTGAAATTTAACCTGTTTCATGCCTTTTATGTAATACAGTACGTAACTGAAGACATAAAATGAAAGAACATTCAAAACTACAAGGCAAACTGAATGTGAAACACTTTATTCAGGTCCCTCTTGCCATTCAGGCTATTTGAAGTATGATGAAATTATTCTGACATTATGGTGCTCCAATATTCAATGTAAAGGAAACTGAAATAACTAGAATGGAAAAGCAATGGATCCATATGGGATGAAGTTCATTTCATCTTAGTATTTTAGTACAAGTGCTACACCAAATTATACACTGCATTAAAGGGATTACAGAGTGCTGAAAAAAGAAACAATAACAAAATATAAAAAAAATAATTTGCTTGCCATTAACACCACCCTGAATAAAAAATTATCAATGTCCCATTAGCATCTACTGAAAGTAGGGCATTGTAGCATTAAAAAATCAAAGCTATCATAATGGGAAAAAACAGCTGTGGAGCCTCATAAAATGTTGCATCTGACAAGTAAGATAATACTGCATATGATATATGATATATTAAGATTGAAGTCCTGCTATAGTATATACAGTAGCATACAACATTGTTTAAGGAAAATGACAATAGCTACAAAATGACTCACTATTCTCAATATGGCCAAGCATCTATCTCTTTTCTACATTTTGAATTAAAATACAATTTTTAAACATTTGAAACATTTAGAACCTTTAGACGGTTTTCACTTAAGTGACAACGTTGGTATCTAGGAAAACTAAGCACAACCCATATGTTAAAAGCATTCTCATGTCTCAGAATGATCCTACAGCCAAAAGGTATTGAAATTGTTATTTAAATGTTATATTTTATCAGCTGTTTTTTTCTGCAAAGTTAATAACCAAGGGTTATTATTGTACTGTACTACGTGTAGCTGAAGAACTGAACTGAAGAATTTCAGTTTTACAAAGTGGCAGCACATCCATAAGATCATCATCATCATCATCATCATGCTTTGAGCAAACCAGTCCCTTCTATTTTAAAAAAATCTTCAGTCACATACTTTATTACAGAGGCACTTTAGTCATACACCCTACAATATTGGTAGGTTTATGTGTTGTGTATATTGTTCAACTTACAGTATAATGAAAATATATGAAAAAGGGAAAGACACAGCAACAACTCAAAGCATAAATTCAAAGAGGGCTACCGACTCAGCTCACTGTGCTATTTACTGTATATTCTTTGGGTTCAATGTTAAGAAGAGAAATTAGAATAGCTAAGGGTTTTCTATAACTTTATTTATGGGAGTTACTGTTGTGTCAGGAATTATCTCTCTCATTATGTATTTGTTCAGATTTAAATTTTATTAGTTTTACCTTCTGAGAATTTGTCTGCAGGTCACCAAACACGCTGCACCTTAGTGACCCTGTGAAATAGTAGTACTGTATATTTGTCATAAACAGTGAGCAGTGCAGAAAACCTGATTAGGATAAAATTCTTTCATAGTTTAAAAACCTCTCTTCAGCACATTTTAAACACCCTCTGAACTTGCCCTTTAAATTCCTTCCCAGGATTAAGCCCCTGTTGATTAAAAGCCTTTTTCCCACAATTCCTGTGACAGAATTTGTATACATTTATTTATTATACGTTTTTCAATCGGCAAATCACATCCAAAAAATTGAAGTGTGCAAATTCGGAAAAAAAGGGAAAAAGAGGACTCATTAAAAAGGTCATGAATATAAGCAAGGTTGCCTGACAAAGCTGTCACAGTTTTCAGCAGTGAAATGTAACCTAGCTGTGCATAATAATAGTAGTAATAATTCATTTGATACAGAATCTTTCATGTCAAGACATTTCAAAGCATTTGACAATTAAAAGTAGAACAGGCTAACTTTTATAGACCAGGTGTGTCATGCAGCCTCATTGAAACCTTTGCACAATAAATAGTGCATAAATTGTGAAAGTCCTATTGTCTGATGTTTGAAGTCTATACAGTACAACACAATACAGAATCCAATAAGTGAAGCTGTCACAATTATGTGTAATATGTCACTATGCCAATGAAATAGCAAAGATCCAGATTGTGTAGAGCTTAATAAATGAGGAGAAGAATTATGAATTCTAACCTAAAATATACAGAGTCACTGCAGGTAGGCTAAAACATGCTTAAATAATTTTACTACAGTGAATTTTGAACAGTATAATAACAAAGACACGAACCAGATAAACTGCACCGAACTGGGAAAAGACAGATAGCGAATGGGTAAAAATAAAGAGGTGAAAAAGAGACTCTTGAAATATCTCCAACGTGACTTTCAAATGCTAAATTGGAATCGTGAAAAACACTAAGATGTTACAGTACATCTGGGTAGCTGCCTTTATCTCTAAAACCATCATGGACTTCAAGTTCTGCAATTGTTCTGGACCTTCAACAGCATGCTTTCTGTCTTGTTACTTCCTGTTTATTGCATCTATGTTTTAAGTATAGAGACTCCCAAACCAGAACTGTAGCCTGCAAGCACAAGGAAAGTAAACAGCACAGCAGCAATTAACTCTATCATGGTGGATGATCTGGCCAAGTGGCAGCATGTAGATGCTTAAGAAAACAGGTGTTCAACATCAGGAGTAACCAAAGCAAAAATATTGGAGGCCCCACGTCGTAGAGTCTCAAATTGCTTTAAGGTAAAGATAGGAGCGAAACCAAATGAGAGTAGTAATAGTAGTAAAGTAGCAAATTTGGCATGAGTCAGTGATATACATTGTATTACACATTTACTGTACATATATTACATAGATTGTGAAGTGTAATATTGTACTACCGAGAGGTAATGAACATTTTAGTTGACATATAACAGATGGTCTGAAATGCCTAAATCAAGAACTTCAGGATTAAAACTGACAGGCCACCAGTTCTAAGATTTATGCTTGTGGCAATGAATCAGAAATGAGAAAATTACCTGTGAAAGTATCCGAAAGGGAATTGACACGTATGCTCAAACGGAAAAACACATTGCCTTTAGTTTTGTACACGTCGCCCCACCTGGTTTTGTAACTCAACCAGTTATGTATTACAAAGGCAGGAATCTTTGGTTTTCCTGTTCAAATTACAACAGGAAAAATCATTAATAATGTAAGTCTTAAAGGTCTTAAAGCACTTAACCTAGGAAATTTATATACCATAATGAAAAACACCAGTCCACTCCAGCACCCCGAAGGATTCTTCTCAAAAGCACATACTGTATAAGCGTAAGAAATCTAGTTTAACAACAAATAAAAATAACAAATAATTTACAGACTTGATGACAATGGACCTGATGCCCATGGCAATCAAAATCTATCATCAGGCACCAGCTGGGCAATTTACAATTTCTGGGTGGGTCAAAGTTTTGATTTAATCTGGAATATTGTTGACAAAATTGAAATGGTTCAATACAGCAGGGAAATACTAAATTCTGGCCAATCAGTTCCATTTGTTGACTGTGAAACACAATCAATGAGATCAGGATAAAATAATGATGTCCTTCAGTTCTGGCTTGATAACATGACTGTTTTCTGATGCATGTGATTCCATAGTATTACTAAGCTCAAAATGATACCATAGCAGGACACACTTTTTAAGAGCTATTACTGGATTCCTAAAATAAACTACAGGTTACATCAATATTTTCACCTAAACAAGTAAAAACAACAACATAGAAGAGTAACAATACCTTAATTCCTGCAGAATTTATATAACCCTTGCTGTTCCATTCAGCATACAGTGGTGCTCTTATATACATAATTGTACAGTAAATCGTAAATCAGCTATGAATGTAAACTTAGATAAATGTGTATAATATATAGGAACAATATCCAGTAGAATACTCTAATACAATATTAAACAACAATGAAAATGTACAAAACAAAGTAATAATTATGAAAGGTAAAATATACTTAATTTACTTCTGTAGTTATCATATTAAAAATGAGTCAGTTTTCTTGATAAATTGACATAGTCTGACTGTCACAAAATGTCTTGTAGCATGTCTCAACGGGCAAAGACTCCATTGATGATAACAGATTTTAACCTCAATGCTACGTCACCCTTTGAGAGCTCTAAATACATTTATTTCCAAAGCAGAAAAAAAGGCTAGGTATCACAAAACACACTACAGTTATCCACATACAGTATATTACTATCCAGTCCCTGGAAAGCATCTTGCTTCTAGTGATGCCCATCATTTCTTAGTTCATATTTCTGTATTCTTTTCTAGAAGGTGTGGAGAACTTTCACGCTTCAGTTCAATTCCACTAAAGCATAGATCAAAGATCACTTAATAACTGTGAACGAACCCCTGCAATGCAATGGATGCACTAAGAAGGACTACTCTTGCAATATACAGTAGATCTGAGGTGGAACTACAGATCTGTTGAATATTAAAGACAAAGGGCAATTTAATGGCATGTTGAAGAATCCACAATGATCCAAACATTTGAAGTCTGTTCTTTTAATGAAAAAATGCTTAGTTTGTACAGCATTATTTGATAAAGATTCTGAAATGTGAAGATTTTACTGGACGCTTGTGTTTTATACATGTTACACTTTTATGTAATAAGTCTATTAAAAATTATATAGATTTGGGATTTCAAAACATACAAAATAAAGATTGATTTTGACTGTATCATGATACTGCTGTCTTGCTAGCAAGATGAAGTTTACTGTTATTACTCAAAGGGAATGCATCTGTTTGAACTCTAAAGAGCTGCAGGACACTGTCTACCTCCCTGATTTTTCAATTTCCTTCACTTTCGAGGAGGAGAGAGGAATTTACTTCATAAACTGCAGGCTTTTTTCCAAATATGTTCACCAATCCTAACCCCGGCTGTGGTTTGACAACTCTCCTTGCTCCTTGAAAATGAATAAGGTCTGCTATGTGGTCTCTGGTCTACTGTTTGTTGCTCTTTTTTTGTTATGAAGTAGTCCAGCTGGTGCTGATTGCAGTCTTAAAGCTTTTCTCAAGAAATACCATATATGGTCCTTCCCCTACACAACTGCAGATTGCATTACAATTGAGTCCAATCAAAAATGTGTAGGAAGAAAAAATAAGTAATCACTTGAAATAAATGATGCTTAAAGCAAAAAAAAAATTGTGCCTTTTTACACTGATTTGTTTTGGAACATACAGTAGCTGTATTGCTGTGTCTGTCCGCTTTCATTGATTAGCAAGTACACTAATAGAAAAGTAAATATTGATTGGATTTGTGGTGGAACATGAAAGAAAATGTTCATGCTGACAGTGTGAATGCTGCAGTGCTGTGGAATGTGAAGGTCAAAGTCAGGCCTTGATAAACATCCTTGATTCCACAATTCTTCACCTTGATTGCACAATATACAGTAGATCGATATAGAATATGTCTATATTACAATTAATTGGATTTACAAATGCTATTTTATAGTCAAACAAAAACAGAACTTTTCCACTTTCAGACAAAATAAGGTGACATTTATATTTATAAAATAAATAAATTAATAAAAATATTCTCCATTTCCTGTCCCCACATTTTGCCCATTCAAAAGCACGCATACATGTCCCACTTAATATTTTTTAAGTGAAGTTCTTTTTGCTACTGTAAATTAATGAGTCAAATCGTCTACTGTAATTAGTTACCAACCCAGTTTAAGTAAAGACTATGATTTATTAGAGGTCATATAAATTAATCTTATTTTAAACATTTTTTTCCAGTCCTGTGGCTTATAGACTGTTACAGGTTTACAGTGCAAGTAAATTCCATTATACATATTACAATGGAATAATGTTGCTACTGGTCTTTCCACTGCCGGTACTACTAATGATCACCATCAACATGATTACTATCATCACCAGACAGTCACGACAATTTATCTCTGTCTTGAAATATTTTAATTTCTTATTTAACCAGACAAGCCACTGGCGAACAAATTCTCATTTACACTGAGGATCTGGAGAGTAACAATTTATACAGCAGGGTGAGTCAGAAATAAGAACTTTTCATCGGTACCGTTCACAGATCGCTTACAAGCACACTTTGGTGAACCCTTTATTGTGTTGTCCTGGGCTGGACTCTGAGGCCCATGATGATGCTCATTCTAATTTTATCTCATTTAACTGTTCAAATGCATTGGATTATAGATTTTGAAATACAGAGATGCGTACAGTGTCTTAAATGTTACTGTAGTATTACTGTGTGCAATATTCCCTTAAACACTCTGTTGAACAAATGTTATCAACTTGTATAATTACATTAATCAAATACACTGCTAAACGAATTACTACTATTTCTATTACTATTAGTTTTCTTATAGCAGGTTATTAGTAATTATGTTTTATATATACACAGTATATAAACATGAATGCAGTGTTGCTTCAGCATTAAAGATGATGGAATTATATATTTTTGCTTATTTCAACCTCCATTTCTTTGCTTTCTATTTCCACGCTGTTACCTGACCTTCTACAGCAATGCTGCCTTCTATGAACCAAACTAATAGATTTGCCAATATAGGAAGGATAACCAAGAGCATTTTCTTATTGACTGATAAGTGCTTTCATGCTTTTATTTGTGGGCAACCTTTTTGTTGTCATAGCAACATGAAATTTACCATGCTGTATGAAAGAAAAAAAACAAAAAATGTAAAAACTCAACAGCATTCACATGATAAAAAGATGGTTTGACTGCACTTAATAATTCAACTAGTATTGTAAGAAAACCTTCAAAAATTATTATAATAATGATGATCATAGTGTCATACACAAACTGTTATAGACAATAGTACTGGCATGCTTCTTTTGTAACAATTTTATGCACCATATCTTTTCAGTCTAATAAGAACAGTTCATTATGAATATGGCATATTATTGAAGTGGGACAGTACAGTGGAAAAGCTGTTAGTGTTGCTCCTGAGTCCTGGTTCCAGTTTCAACGTAGTAGACTTTTTATGTGGAGTTTGCGTTTTCTCTTTGTTCTGTGTGGGCTTTAGCCAGATGGTCCACATTCCCCATATAGTCTACAGACATTGTTACTCTGTTAAATGGCATCTCTAGGGTATATAGCCCTGTGTGTATGCTGTGCATTGAATTGGCATCCCCTCCAGGGTACAATATATCCTGCCTCACAACTGCTGCATGCCCTGTTGGTCTCAGACTCACCCTTACCCTGTACTGGACTAATTGTAATTGTATTGGAGTTTACTGAACAGGAATTCTGTTTTTGTGGACACTGCTGGTACCAGAGACTCCAGGGCCAATTAAAGGCAATACATATACAGTATCTGTAAATCTTCATGTAGACTTAAGATGGAAGCTTACTACATTTAACATTTAAGCATGCTTAGTTTAATGTGCTTTTTTCTGCTCAGCATTGGCTGAAATATTGAAAATGCACTGGATATTTTAGATGGTGGCTGGATAATATAGAGAAAAAACACATAGGCATGACCTTAGTTACATTTAAAAAATGAAAATGCACACCTGTACTTATATCACAAAGATATTCTAATTATTTAATGCAACTCTATCATAATAAGCCTTTCTGGTAATGCAACGTTTTTTTAATGTTATTAATGAAAACAGAAGACTGTAAAGGGGAAATGTTGTAATTATAAGACCACTTTGTGCTACTGTTCTTACAATAGGAGAGGCAGCAGTGAGTAAAAGGCCCTGATCTGCATTGTACTAAGCAAATGTCATGCAGTAATGAGGTTGTCATTTCTCCATTGCGCTGTTTTTTTGTATCTCTGGAGTATGCTCGTCACTACCTAGCTTCGAATGTAGGATGCAATTATGATAACGACTAAATTAGAGCTTATCTGGCCTTGCAGAGAATGGAGGCCAAAAGGAAATAGGCTTCATCATACCTGTGAGGTTTCATTGTCTGTGATGAAACCGATTTTGGCATTACACTTGTGCCATTGCACACAGCAACTGTACTTGGTATTCCCAGGAGTCTGAAACTGCAGGAAATTCATTAACAGTTAACTCTGCTGCTCCACACACATTACTATAATCTCTTTTCAAAAGACATAGCCCCAATTGCAGTGTTATCAGACACAAGTCAGTTTATTTGTCACACGAAATATCTCAATATAGTATGAAACAAATTACTGTATATATCTTGTGCTAAGCTTCTTATTCTGCCTTGTATCGTGACTTATCTTGTTTATTTTCCATTTATTTACAATAGTGCTTCTTGTGAGAATGGAGAGTGTGATTTATAATATTTAAAATGAAGGAAAAGCTTACAATAAATTATATCATAAGTATGTTACATTTTAAGAAAGGTTAAAAAATGGCCCATCTAGCTGCTAGTGGATAAATGATCCAAGGCCCTTATCCAGCCATGTCTTGAAAGACACTAGGGTACCTTTAGATGCCCCACAAACTTTTGTTCCCTGTTGATTCCTAAGAACTCCAATTGTTTGAATTTGCTACTGCCTTTCACGATTTTGAGGTTTGTTTATTTTACCCTGTTAGTAAAGGGCATTCTTTTAAATCTGGGGATCTTTATTTTTACAAGAAGGTGATCGACATTGTACATAATGTTCTAGATTAGATCTTATTAGCAAATCATACAAGTTTAACATAACATCCACTAATTTAAACCCCTTGCATTTAACTACTGTATAGTATATGTTCATTGCTTCTCCACATATAAAAGATGGAAATCTCAACATACTGTAAATACTGTAAAGATTTTTTATAAATTACTTCTTTTAGCTAATGTTTCACATTTTGTATCTATATTTCAGGTTCCTACTCCCTGAATGTATGGCAATACTCTGTACTTACAGACAATCCAAGTTATTTCTCCATGTGTGTTCATTACTGTTATTGCTGGTGGGAAATCCTGTACTGGCGAGCTCAGTATCCATAACACCCCATGGAGATATACAAACAATACTGATTTTTACACTGTGTACACAATATTCTCGGTCTCTTAATATCATTCATACTGTACACTATGTATCTCGTGATCACAAATACAAACTGACTGACTGTAAAATCAAGCAAAAATAACACTTTTGACACTTTTAGAGGGTACGTTTTATTCTGCATGAAACATTAAAACCAAACAAATGTTATTGGTTACAATTTGTGTGTTTTTATATTCCTCTATATACTGTGCATTATTTGATAAGTTGTAAGAGCATTGTTAAGCATTGAAAGCTAGAATTAAATACAGCTGGCATTTTGCCTTGCCAGTAACAATGCTGAATCACCCTCCCCTTATTTTTTGGATTAACTCTTCTCCTGTTGAGAAGATGTTTTAATCTGTTATGTGTTTAAAAAATACTAATTAAGGTAGAAGATATCCACAGAGGGATTTGGAAAATAAAGTGTTCCAGTTTCTATCAGATCAGGGGCAGAATTATTTTATCTGATTAAAAAAGTCTTCATTATATATAAAAAAAAATCTGTGTAAAGTTTGTTTTATGCAAGTACGTTTTGAGGCTGATGTGCTACACTTCCATATCTCGGCCCAAGGGCTTACCGTACTCAGGTTTGCTACAATGCCAGGGAGAGAGCTCTTTTTTTACTGTGAGAGCAGAATACTAATGGATTGATTTAATAACTTTTTAAAGCCAAACATATTATTTTAAAAATGTTTTCAAGTGCGACAGGCGTTTTTTCTTCTGTTAAAATATCCTTTATATGAAGCTTTTAACTCGTCCAAGCTGTAATGGGCAGGACAAACAAAACCCAGGCTGATTCAAAACATGGAGCTGCTTGCACTTTAGAAATGATCTCATTTTTCTCAAAAGCTAATGACAGGAAAAAATGCAACCAACTAGTTGTGTAGTGCTATGTGAATTCTATGTAGCCCAGATAAGAAGGTACTTTTGGCCCAGCTAAAAAAAACAACTATGTGGATAAGAGGTCTTCCTTCCAAATGCATTTTCTAATTAAAGAATAAACACATATATGAATTAATTAATATAATAACAAATTCAACCCTTTTTATCTTTGTAAATTTAGCCAGCTTTTATCAAGAAAGGTGTTTTGGGCTGGATTTCCCAAGCTCTCAAAAAAAGTATCTGGATATTCTTTAACTCCACAACAGATGGTTTGGCTTTTACAGAGGTTACAGGATGTGGTTGTTTGTACCTAACTATATTTTGTAGTTAAATCAACATCTGCTGTTTCGCACCACCTCTCATGTCTTCACCAGATGTATTGCTTTAACAACAGCTTTAAAAAGAATCCTCCACTTTGCACTCCCAAAGGGTGTCACGTTTTGTATGGAAGACTTAAAACACCTACTTAATGTCAAAAACTTTAAATCATGGTTCCACAAGGACAGTGACCTTATTGAAGCTGAACCTTAAACTAAAGATGCGTATATTTGTAACTAAATGTGGGAATAAACTGAGAGCTAGCACCAACTGCTTGTGATCTAAGAACCATACTTGTCCCAAGGTGCAGCCATTTTGGGTTTGTAGTTAATAACACTTATTGTAGCTCATTCCAATTTCTCATGTTATCTCTGTAGCCAAAAATTAGCCTTGATTAAAGCCAATTACGGACAATGGCAAAACATGTTACAAGTTCTGTGGATGCATTGCCTTGTGTTTTTCTTATGCCTTTGTATTATTTTGATCTGGAGTTATTGTGGTAAAGCATTGCACCTGAGTAATAAAATTACAGAGCACTTTGGAAGGGAACAGCATACACAATGTTACCTTGTTGTACACATCCTGCTGACAGATGTGTACAACATTCCAGCACCTTTAGCTCAGTAGTGGGTCAAATAAGTACACTGGCCTCCTTTCCTACACCTGTTTATTAGACTCCAACACTGGTGTTTAACAGACTTATTGTAATGGTAAACTGCTCTTATCTATTCGAATAAACTGTAAGCCCTTCCATCATAACACACAAGATGCTCTAAATGTTTCTGCTCTCTATTTTTCCCCATGGTACAGACAAACTGTTTCTTTACTGACAATTTCCCCCAATCTCTCTGCTTATTCACTGTGATGAGGAGTTTATTTAAGTGATCTACAGTCAAAGACTTCTGCTAAACAACTTTTTAAATTAAAAGGAAAATTAAAAAAATATGACTTGGGTAAATTCATTACATAAAACAAACTCGTTAAATAGAATATAAACAAAATGCTTTAATTTGCCAGAAGGAAAACTACTAGCCTTGTCTTTACAGGGGCAAAGAACTAAAAGAACTATCAAAGCTCATTAAGGTCTAGCAACTGTTTTTTATTTAAAAACTATTTGTTTCCAAACCAGATCTTACATTTTTTAAGATTGATAACTGTCTAGTTTTATTAAAAAAGAAAAGACACAGAACAGGAACATAACAAGGATTTCCTCTTTATTTCCGTCACTAGTGCCTGCCTGCTGTCAACAGACTGTAAAGAGGACATTAATGTTTCCCCTGTTGACTAGACATCACAATGTGACCATCTGTTCTGCCATCCTAGTTATTAAAAAGGAAAAAAATCCCCCCTTGTTTGTTCTTACCAATTCCTCAAGATTAATTTAGTGCAGTCTAGTGTATTTATCAGTTTATTCAGTTGAGACTCTTCTCCTGTTTGCAGGTTACTCAGCCTCTGTCTCTTGGGTGTCTGGGTTATTTCCATTTAGCCTGGAAAACTAAAATGAGCTGATCCACAAATTCATTTATAAGAGCATAATTATAATCTACAAGGAAGCCCATTAACCAGGAAAGACCTGGGTCCAAAAAGTAAACTGTGCTCCTTCACATCTTTCATTGCTATTTTAGAGAGAGGCTATTTTAATTATACCCATCACATAATTGTCTCCTAAGGGTGCTCATGAGTAAAAGGCAGCTATGTGAAGAAATGCTTGAAGATTTTTTTTTTTGCATTCAAGTATGAACTTCCTCTCACATCAATCATTACAACAGAATAAAATGCACCCTCTTTCCAATTTCTTAGAACTGCATGGCCTAGTACACATTTGTATTGAGAAACATCTAAATATTACAATCCAGATGTGTGGACTCAGTAACTATAGCAATGCCTTGTACAATGAAAAGAAAGATTAAGGTTTCTTTCTTGTTAATTCTAGATGATGATGATGTTTATAGCCAGCAGCTATATCACCCTGCAGCTCTCAATTGGTTACCCACTGAAGCTAAGCAGGGCTGAGCCTGGTTAGTACCTGGTTGGAGACCTGGGTAAAGCTATGGTTGCTGCTGGAAGTGAAAGTGGTGTCAGTGGGACCAGTGGGGGGCACCCACCCTGCAGTCTGTGTGGGTCCTAATGCCCAAGTATAGTGACGGGGACCCCCAGACATTTCTGAATAAAAGTAGGGAGTTATCCCGGTGTCTGGGCAAAATTTACCCCCTCGGCCCTTACCGCAGCCTCCAAATTGTCCCCATGTATGATTGGCTTGCACTTGCCCTGTGATGGACTGGCGTCCCGTCCAGAGTGTACCCTGCCTTGCGCTCACCAGGAAAAGCGGAAGTGAAAATGGATGATGATTATTTTGTATTTTAGCAGATAATATGTTCTCTGTACTGAAAGAGTACATACTGTACATAAACTGTACAATAGTATACAGTAAACGCAAATCACTTACAGCATTGAACAGGTTGATGATTGTTTAAATTGACAAATGATAATGAAAACATGAGCTCCCTGATAATTTTGTTTCTGAATAAAAAAATATTTAATTTGGAGCAAAAATGTTTTTGTCACATTCCCAAAAATGTTTGGCATAAATAAATATTAAAATCTAAACATTCAGCTTCCTACAGTACAGATGGTTTGGGAAAGGTGTACACCTACTGTACTGAACTGATTACCTAAAATTTCATTATTCTGTACCTTTGCAGAGAAGAAAATTGAAGTTTCTCTCCTGTACTTTTCTTTCTATTTTTCCCCATTTCCTGAGTTCAGAAATAAGACACAAAGAAGACAACATGGTCATGGGAGGATGTTTTAATAAGATGCCACATGACATCTGTCACAAGTAAAAGAAAACATGGAAAAAGTAATCTCCACAGTTCCATTTGGAAATTCAATTCCAAGACTCCACTCCAGTCTCTTTTATTGCAGACATACAACCAAGAACACTCAGTGTAACTTTCTAACGGATGATTAAAATCACAACACTCACAAAATAATAGAAGGATGTCTCTCAACAGCAATAAGAGTTGAGAATGTGCAGGGAGAAGGAATTTGCAGTGAGCTTATATTATTACTTTGATGAAAAGCCTGTCTGACATTTTTGGAAACTGTAAGATCTAGTCCAGAGAGTCCACTTTGATTAATCAAAACTATATTTTCAGTTGGATGTGCTTCTTGCTTTCATTTAAAAATGTTTCAATATGGTGCTCGTTTACCCTTTAGAACTTGGTGTAGACTGTTAAGAGGTGTACAAAATCATCAGGGCTCACCTTGATCATTTGTAATGAAATCTGTCAGAATTCCATTAATCACATTCTGTCAGTTTTATTAATTATATGAAAAAACAGCCTGTGATAACTTTTCTCACCTTCCTCCTCTTTTCATTGAAACAATTTTACATAAATTATATGCTTTTGAATCAAAGGCGTTCCTTTACTTTTACAAGAGAGGAAACAGTCTGTTAGTACTACAGACACAAGCTATTACAGTTAAAGATGACTTTAAGCGAACATTCATTTCTGTTTTTTTCAGAGCATCTCTTAATTTAAAGACCATTATTCTGGAATGGAATTAGTTCACTACCACACATCTTTTCTTTATGTTGGAGGCTTTAAAGCTGTTATCCTTTTTTTTCCTCTGAAGCCTGTATATTCATAAAACATACTGTTTGCTTTACCATAGCGGTAAAGGCCATTTCAATCTCATAACACTTTTTGTTCCAATACAGTAACAGGGCTTACTGGAAAGGTAGTTGCATTTCTGATTAATTTTGATTGTAGTAAATGGCTTTTATCGGCAGGGAAATACCACATACCCATTTGGTGGTGGTTTCAGTATGGGCTTGTGAATGGGAAACATTTAATGTTTTATTCCATTTGTCATGTAATTCAATTGAAAGTGTCTGACATGATAAGTGTGTCTAACATTGTTAATTTAACATACTGTATACATGTATTTTTGCAGTAGCTAAGTATTGGAGTGAAATCTGGAAGAATTTCAATTTCTGACAGTAATGTGAGTAGCTTTACAAAATTAAGGTTGTTGCTTGAGAAAGTTTTATTTTAGTCTTTCAATTTAATTTAGTCTGCAAGTACATTTCTTTTATAGAATGATCAGTTCTCTGTTTCTGAACATGCCAGTAGATAAGAGCTTCAGCTCAAAAGACAAAAATGTTTTCAATCATTGGACAGAGAAAGCTGGACAGAGAAACAAAGCAAAACCTGAGGAAATTGTTTAACTTCCCATATTACTTGACACTGAATCATTAAAGAAATCTACAGTACCAGTCACGGACCCCTGTCACCAGCAGAAACAGACCACAGACCCCAGTTATCAGCAGTAACAGACCACAGACCCCAGCCATCTGCAGTAACAGACCACAGACACCAGTAATCAGCAGTAACAGACCACAGACAACAACAAAAATGTTCATATATTTTACACAAAATAAAAACAAATTGAATCTATAGTTAAAAATACACCAGACAACATTTCTCAGGACATCGACCCAATAGTGTAACTGAAATGATCCTCTGCCTTTACTGTATACTGTATTATGAAACAATCACAATCAAGGTTCACCACTCCTTATTGTACTAAGCTTATACTGAAAGTATTATGGATTTGTTTGAACACAATTTTTTTATTCTATGTCATAAACAAAATGTGATGATTACTGTAATTTTCTGTTTGTCTCTACTGTGAACAAGAATAATTATAGAATCTTGATGCTAAAACCATTTCTCTTACATTTTTCAAATCATGTGAGAATGGTCATTTGTGACCATCTCAGCAATGATTGTGCCAAATGTGTTTTCTCTATTTTACAGACACTTTAGATAATTTATCTGTCTCTTCCACTAGCTCCTCTCAGAATAATTGCTGTTCTGTCATATTAATTGGAATTTCACAAGTCATTACCCAAGTATACTTTACTGTCTGTTCTGTCCCCACTCTTAGATATTTATTTGTCTACTGACTTTTATTAGTTGATTGAATCTTACCTGCACTATCAAGCCAGTATGACATGACCATTATGATATTATCCTGACAGTGGATTTATGAATGAGATAAAAAGAAGCTACCGAGTGCTTTAACAAGTTGAGATAGACATGCCATTTTTTATGAATAAGCCCTACAAATGTTTAGTGCAGACTGATTTCTGTGGTATGCATACAATCACTCATAGCCTCATTAAAAAGAATGTCGTAATCAGGCACAGAAAGAACAAGAAGTAATCTTGTTAGCAAACAACAGAACTGATGAAACTCCCAGGTGAAGAGTCAAAAACAAAGCTGGTTCTTATTTTCCCTCCGGGAAACCATGGGCAAATTGCCCACTCCACAGTGAATGAATTACAGGGACATCTGGAAACAGATTAATCAAATACTGCAATATTTCTCAGCTTTTTTTTTTATTATTACAAAGTCAGAATAGATGGTGCTAAATGGCATTCAAATTGTACCTACAGTACGTTATATTGGAATCCTGCAATGACAGGCAATTGAAAATGTTAGAATATTTTACTGAAATATGAGTTCCTACTAATTATTTTGCATGATTAATATTTCAAAGTGGAAAAAGAAACATCGTTTTTAAGATTATGGATTATAAAAAATTTTTAATAGAATTTCAGATGATTAAACCTGCACAACAAGTGATATGAAAATAACTATATTGAGCCGATGTTTTATATTTCTACCATATTATAGTCAGAAAACAGATTGAATATACAGTACCGTAGCCATACAGTATCCAAAGTTTAAAAAGTTCATTTCAGTTCAAGTTTATCTTTGTGAGGACATATTTTCAAATGGTATGACAACAGAAATGTCCTTCCAAAAATCTGAACCCTGAACTCCCCAGTCTGCAGTCCAGAGGCATTACCACTATTTGATACTGCCCATAATTCGTTGAAACAGAACTGGAACAAAATGCCTAGTTACAGTATGTTGTTTAAATAGGTTCCTCAAGAAATGACTGGATGAGATTATCTGTGCAACAAGGGACTCATAACCAAACCAGTAAGATCTGTAAGTTGCAATGGAACAAGTAAAGGTTTATTCCATGCTGAAAACGGAAGAAAAGAAACACAATGTTTCAGATGTGGAGCCTTCTTCGGGTGTCAAGAAGGTTCTTGTTCCTTTTCCAGCCTACGCATGCTGATACAGCTCCCTACTTGAACTAGATCTGTAAGTTGTCTTAATAATTTTAATTACAAAGAGGTTTAAAGGAGCATTGACATAAGTAGCTTAGATGGATGCAGGTTAAAAGCAGAAAATAACATTTCATTTAAATGTAATAAAAAATAAAATAAAACTGCACTTCTTAAAAGCTGTCAAAATACACACCATGGTTTATCTGGTGGGTGGCTCCCTTTTTGTGCCCCTTAGAAGGTGTGCAGTTTAGTGGAAAATTTGTGGGTGGCATTGTAGAGATACTGGAGGTACTGGAGAATCTCTGTGAATGAAAGGAACTGTCTAAAGGCCACAGCGCTAAGATAAATAAATCATATACTCAATAATACATGCAAGAGCCTTTAGTTCCACACAGATAAGAATGCTTTTCAATTTTTTGTTAAACCATTAATGTTTTGCTTTAAATCACTTTTTGTTAGAAAAAGCACTCATAAAAAAACAAACAGGATGCATTTGTGAAATGCAATTGAAATTGGAATTGTATTATTGTTTAAAAAAGAAAATGTTTAAATAATTTCACATTCTTTGGAGGCATAGCTCTCCCGTCTGATATGAATGGGATGATTTAAGATGCCTGTCATAGCTGACTGAATAGAGACCAAAAAACTAATATTTTAAGCTGCTTTGTTAGAATTTTTTTCAAAAAAACATATACACTGAAGCTTTCACCCTTGTAACCTGAATGGTCACTCAACCATGATTCTGACATTTTCAGTTTATTATACAGCATTTTAAAAGCAAAAGACAGTAATGGACTGAATTCTACTAATTGCATGTGCAAATTAAAATTAAATCCAATATATATATTCTTTATGTTTGCATATACAGTAGTTAATGTACATGGAGCTTTCATATTGTAAGTAAAAATGGTACTGATCTGATCCCATATTAATTCTCAACAAGAGTCCCCAATATACAGTAAACAGAAAAATAAGATTTTGCATTTTTAGACCAATAATATCTAGAAAATTGATGCAAAAAACAAAAGCTGTATCTGGAATGAAGGTAAAGACTTCTTGAAAATGAACAGAACATACTAAAATTCCAAATAAAAAAAACACAAACAATAAAACAAATATAAAACAATTAAACACATTTTGTAAAATGTTTTTAGATGATCATATCATATACAAAGTCCATTGTTGGATATTTAGTCAATTCAATTGAACAGATTTAAGTAAATTTAGCAGTTGTATTTACATACAAGTTCAATTATGTGTAGTACTGAATGGCAATAAACGAATGGGATGAATGTTTATATTCATATAGAGAACATCATGACTTTGTTAAGATTTAATTTGTATACATTTATAGGCAATAAAACATGGAAAAGAGAGATGTACTTCCAATATCCATTTACAAAGTAGTATGGAAACTTGTGGAAAAAGCGGTGACTTCTTTTGTGAGCTACACATGAAGGATTTAGGTTAAAAAGCATAATATTGAAATCCCACTGAGGTCTCTTTAATGACATGTACAAAGCACTCTTGTGAACCTTTCTAGTCTTTTTAAAATAGAACCTCTGTACACTCCAGTAATTGTAATGATAATTTTCCTGCAAGGGTTTTTGGAAAATCAAATGATTTGCAAACAAGAGGGGGGAAAGAAGAAACAGCTACAGCTACCATATTAAAATCAACACAGTTAATTCAGAGGTCACCATGCCCTTCCCCTTCATCTTGTTTGCTACATATAAAGAACACAACCATAGTTTTCTCAGAAGGAGTTCTGCTCTGATGATGAAGACCTGCGTGTACACGAGTAGCTTTCAGAGTCAGACATGCTAAAAATAATCCAGGGTGTGAATTGCCCAATTAGTCTGTCACGCGTTGTGAATTGTAGACTGCTGCCATATAGGGAACCTCAACCCAGCTGCACAATAATGTTAATTCGAACTATGGTACTGTATGTATTATAATGTTTGCACCCTTTTGTAAGTCTCAGGGTTTGCATTTAGTGTTAACGAATAAATTCTTTTAAGACCCCAAAGAACTGTCAAATGGTTCTGCTGCAATTACATTATCTCACATAAAAACATTTAAGCATAATGCCAGGGTGAAATGTTGTTGATGAGATCATGTTTACAGCTAGACGAATACAAATTGTGGAACTACTGTATATGAATGCCAAATAACACAGGATCCTAGCTGCATGAAGAATACCAATTCTCCTAGGAATTTGACAGTCTGCCTTGCAGTTCATTTTTTCTGGCAATTTCTAAGCACATTTGAGATGCTAGGATTGAATTAGGATGTTAATGTTTCCTGTCTGCACAAATAAGGAGTAATAATGTGAATAAGGTAAAAATAATCAGCAAGTTAGATGTAGAAGGAATGTCTGCCATTGCCTACTTCATGTCAATCTCTCCTTTCAATTATTTGTATTGATAGGGTTATACCTGAAGGAAATACACTATCGGTGCTTTCAAGAAAATGGAAAGTAAGGATGTTTTTTAGGAAAAAAAGGAATTAATGTATATGCATTATAGTATTTTTTTCTGTTTTATGGTGAAGTATATTTATCTGCTTGTGTTACAGTTTCGGCCTATCTTAAAAGTTATAAATGACCCTTTTTTATGAATGTGAGGAGTAGGTTATGTATATAATAAATACTGTTTTATCTTTCTACCTTTCAGTGTGGAATTAGCCTATACAGTCAATACATGCTGATGCTGCTCCTCACTAAAATCTCTGTTGACTACTTCAAAGTGTCACTGTATGTATGCATGCTTTAAACCAACAAAAAATGTGAAACATGTGCAAAGATCTAAATACAACTCAAAGAAGGCAATGTTGAAGGAACTTCTTCAGAACATGAAGATAAATATTTATGCAGAGGTAACCATGCCTCACATGCCATTTTATTTTTACTACTAGAGGAACAATAACTCTCAGACCATTACAGCTTCAAAAGTGTCATGTATAAGATACAGGAATATACACTAATTAAGCTTCTAACATTACTGTACTAAATAGTGCAGTGAATATTAAGGTGAGTCTTAAGGTGACCAAGGGAAGATATTGACTGTAAAGACACAAGTCTTCCTCCAACGGTACAAAGTACAGAAATCAATTGTTAATGGAATATTTACATACTGAATAAATTATAGTACATCTAATAAATTTTAGTTTTATTTCCCTGTGATTATTTGTAGCACAAGATCTTGAGTAATATCACTTTTTACATGTCAAAATGTTTTGTGAAATACTTTTATAGCCATTTTTAAAGGAATACAGTATTATTCACTTTTGATCACGTGTAGTTTTCACTACACTCTGATACTCTATATTCTAGTATTTATAGGACCCAGGATAATTTTAAATCCTTTTGTACACTGTAAGTATAGCTTACTAAATAGCTTTTCTTTCCTTATGCACATACACAAGCACTATATGAAATATTATAAACAAACATTTCTATTATTTTTGTCTTATTTGTAAATTTGTATTTAACTCCATGGATGTTTCCCATTTATATTATGTATTCTATAATACATAATATGCCCATCTTTGCAGCTCTATTTTAATATGGAACAAATAAGAAACAAAACAGCACCCAGAATATAAGAGCAACAGACATTATAAATTTAGCACCGTTCAGGATGTTTTGTTTGCATGTTACACATCTCCTTGGAAGATGATTGGTGATGTAATTTGTATGCATGAGGAATACATGCATTGTTCACTATATGTAAATGACCCACACAATAAACCATGTGGTAACTGTTCAGCTTGTCAGGGGTGCAGTGTTGCTCTTAGTGAATGTGCGATGTGTACTCAATATGTAGTAAGAGTGCTTGCCACATGCACAACAGGTTGTTGATGTTTAGTTAACGAGGCCCAATGTATTATTCATTCTGTGTTGCTATAACCCTGAACTTGCTGTGGTTCTGTGAATACACCACAGTAAATTATATCTCGAATTCTGACAAGGTTACACCATACTACACAGATGACAAACGCTAAAGGAGGTCAGGTGGCAGAGGATTTTACATTTGTTAGCCTGATTGTTAGACCATCTGTGTTGCTCAATGCGACATTTAACTAGCACCGAGGTTCAACAGGCCTGAACAAGCAAAAAGATGCTGCTGGGAGTTTACATAACAATAACTTAAGTCGTTTTGGATTTTAATACTCATCCCTCATGAAAAGTTGCATTTACATGAGTGCTGTACTGTAGAATAAACGTTTGAGAATTTCTCAGAGAAAGTAGTTTAACAAATGGTGAATTGTCAAAAAATCACACAAATGTCCAATAAGACATTTAATAAGCAAGAAAGTAAATTCTGATGATTTTAACACATTTTTTATCCTTAATATGTTAATAATAATAATTCTTAATTGTTCTTAATATGAAGAACAATATAAGTGCAATGCATGCTTAGAAAAATGGGATGACCTACAGTACTATTATACATACAGTGAGTTTTACTGTATGTTTTAAATAAACACTTGGCAGTACTGTATAGTTCTCCCCTTTGCTGAAGGTTGTCAAAAAGGAGTTTATTTTTATTTAGTTATTATCATCCATCATGCATTTTATTTTCTTGCCTCCATAAATGATTTTTAATTAATATTTTTATGCAAGGACAGATTTCTGTTACCCAACGAACTGTTTCGTGGTTAAGAGTACATATTTAGCTCTACAGTATATTTGGTATAAACTGCTTGAAGAATAGTGCTGAGTATTAAAAGAAGGATTAAAGACGAATTGTTCTGACTGCCTGGATAAGTTTGGAAATATACAACAGATTACTTCTTTCTTCAAAAGGTTTTTTCTTTGACTGTGACAAAGTACTGTAAGTAAAAGCATCCAGAGTTAGATACGGAATGCTTTGCATAAAACAGGCTGTGTCCCAAACAGATTAGATATGCAGAATATCATATCACTTTTACATGTGAAGGTAAAAGCGAAAGTCTAATTTCTTGCCTGTCACCTTTTAAACCAAAACTAGTATGACCACTAATATCATAAATATGTATGTTTTACGTATGTATAGAAACTATAAATGTAACACTTCCACTTTTTTTAAGAATAGTGAGACAAAACACTTTATATGTTTTGAAAAAATGACTCTTTTGATGAACAAATATGTACTGTATGTAATAAATATAGGGTTTATAGATTTCATTTATATTCAGTTTATTCAACAAATATTCTTTAGCCACTGAAGCATATACAGTACATATTTTTATTATGCTCTAAGTGCAGGAGAAGATGCAACAATCCAGCAAAAAAAGGAAGGAAGACCAACTAACGTATATGTTCTTATTATATTAATCCTTTCAAAAACAAAGTACAGCCCTGGAAAGAATAGATTTGTAGGAAGATGTTACTTAAATTATGCCATCAGCGATGGAGTAATTTAGCTCAGCTGTTTTTTTTTCCTCCCTGATGTGCTGCTTGTTTCTTGTGAGTAAATGAAAATACAGTACCTACACATTATTGGTTTTTGGTCCCTGCCACTTGCAGGTGCGCTAATTAAGATAGTGTCTCTCTCTTGCTACTGGGGTTAATTTGACAGTGATCAAAATGTTTTCTTCATCACAAATAGGTATCCAAAGGTGACTTCTGATGTAATATTTACCACCAACAACACAATAAATGAATAAAGTAACCAGGAAAGCTTGTAGAAGATTGAAAATTAAATATAGCACTGTGTTGTGCTGTAAATATTTAGTTATCGGAGTACGGTTGGTAGAAGAAAAAAATCAAGGAGTGACTTAAACACATCATTGAGCATTTAAAGTGAGGCCATTGTCCTTTGGGGGACAAAGAACTTTCTGAAAAACAACACAGCATTAATTGAAAGATTTTAGAGAAGAACCGAGTGTTGAATGAGGGGGTATTTTGTGTTTCAAGTGAACAAAAATTAACCTTGTTCTATAATACTGTATGTGCATAAAAGACAAAGAGCGGATCCTAAGGATAAGACACTTTGATTGGAAGATTTGTTGGTCTTATTTGCTCAATCCCTCTACATACTGAGCCTGCAGCATGGATTACCTTTTTACAAAAAAAACTTTAACTCCATCTTTCATGCTAAAGGTTCAGTTGAGATTTTAAAGGACTGGTGTTTAAAGATGGCTAGAGGCTGGCTTCCCACCAGATTGCATTTGTATTAAGTACACTACTGGTATAACCCACAACTGTGCTAATGACCACATTTTGTAACCTCCAAGTTAACATATTATGTAATTGGAGGAAAAACACTCACAGGCATATCAAATCAGACTCTCTTTCTGGATTCACTTTTTCAGTATGAACAGTTCTTTACAGGTGATCACTTTTTAATGAATAGACTCAGGTAGGAATGACAAAGGTACACCTACTGTAATTACCATTCAGCTAACACTGCTGGAAAGGGACATTTTTCACTTTGTCACTTCTTATAGTAGTCATTATAAATTCAGTATGTTTCCATCACATGGTTATATTTCAGAAAAGAAGCTGAAAAGAATTTTTGGTAAAAAACATGAACACACTTGGTTTCCTTAAATCTGGAACATGCATGGGAAGGCAAAATCACAGGAATAGGGCCAGGAATAAGTGTGCAAGGGGTCTATAAGTAATGCATAAAATATATACTGTAACACTAAAATAACTTTAAGATTAGGTTTAAACTTTTACATTTAAGGCCTAATGACATACAGTATGAATTCTTCAAAATTCTATAAAATGTCTCTTTCTTAAAGGATTCAAGATCTTAGCCCCAGACAGCCACTGTCCTCTACATAAATATGTGTCCTCTATTTTCTTAACGCTAAATCTAATTTTCACTTGCATCTCTAAGTCCTCATGATATTGGTGATATTGAAGATGTCCTTAACTGCCGTATAGCACTACGTGCCTCATCTCATGTACTGTATGCAAAAGATTCCTAGAATGTTTCATAACAAAGCTGGGTGACACTCAAGAGAATATTCTCACCTCCTCCTCCTTTTTTGGCTGGCTACAATGTTGGCTCTTTGTATGGCTGACTTTTCAGGTTGTTTAACACTTTCCAGAGCTTTCTACTGCATGCCTTACTGAACTGGTATTGCAGATTAAACCAAATGTTAAGATTTTCAAACTAAGGCAAATAATCCCACTGGGAAAATGAGAAATGACAAAATGACTGCCAAAATGACAGAAAGTGTAAGACCTCCATTATGTAGATTGGGAAAGGAGAGACCCTTTTTTTTCTGATCACAAGACCAAGAATATAAATATGGTTGTCTAGACCACTAGTAACAAGTATTCATCATGTTAACACCTACCTTCCTCGTCCACATAGCCAGGTAGTCTTTACTCAAACAAAGTGGGTTAAACACAAGATATCAATAGACTCTTTCCACAATCACAATTGAAGATCTGAAACTATTTACAAATATTGTTAAATTAAATAATTAAATGAGAACAAGGATTGTGAGACTGTTCTGAAGAAATACATATTTACAGTATTTATTAAGTATACCCAGAGTCCGTAACAATATCCCATTAAAATTCACAATACTCTACAGCATTCAAATAGCTTTGCATGGTGATTTCATTATTTTATGTCTTTACGTCTTCTTTATGTGAAGAAATGTGGAGGCTGGCTTCTTTCAGGGTTAATTTACCATTGCTCATAGATTTTACTCATGGTGTTAACTCACTTACACTAGTTTACAGAAACTATACACATTCAATAGTAATAGTGCTCCTCTAGGGTATGGTACTATATATAGAGAACAACTCATTTGGAAGGAAGCCTTAGTTATTTCTCAATTACAGTTATTTCTCAATTATACTAATTCTTATTATAAAAAGAATAAAAAGTATGTGCAATATTTGCTGCTTACTGTAGAAGGAAGTGGCAGCTGTGAGACGTGAGGTAAACCCATGTGCTGGACGAGAGGCAGGTGAGACAGGGAAGCTAAACAACAGCACAAAGACTGGGAGAGTAATCAGGGTCCAGCAAAGTGAGTTACATCCAAGAAGCACAGAAGCAAATCACCAGGAAGAATATGAAGGCAATGTGACAGTAAACAAAGTAGCATCCTGTGATGACCTGCCTACTGCAGAGGTAGGACTAGCAGCAGATCTATGAGGTGTAGAGTGAACCCAAGTTCTGGCTGAGATGTCAGCTAAGACAGGGAAACCAACAGGCAGCATGCAGAAAGGGGATAGG
Source organism: Lepisosteus platostomus (assembly GCF_059453375.1). Lineage (NCBI taxonomy): Eukaryota > Metazoa > Chordata > Actinopteri > Semionotiformes > Lepisosteidae > Lepisosteus > Lepisosteus platostomus. Next base: position 8,193,195 of record NC_142635.1, on the reverse strand, counting down.
CATAGGCAGCACACACACTGGGAACTGCACAGGTATATACACATGCGGGAAACTGCACACTGCTGTGCTCACATAGAGACTGGGCTGAGTTTGAAGTGGGAACTGTGCAGGCAGCTGTGCTAAGCACACAGGCGGCATGGAGCTTTAATCAGCTGGAAACTCAGAGAAGCGCTGAAGTAAAGACAGACGGCATGCTTTGGCTGGATAGGATATCAGAAACACAGTCCAAGATCTTGGTCAAGCAGCCAGGGGTCAAAGTCTATGAAAATGAATCTAAGCACAGTCCAAAGGGAAATCCAGGAGGTGGGGTTAACAAAAAGCATGTCAGCAAGTCAGATCCAGGGATCATGGTGAATCACAGATCAAAGCAAAGGGCAAGTCCAGGAGACATACAAATACAGGTCAGCATTTCAAACAAAGTACAGTTAGGGAACAAAACTAAAGAAACACTGGGCAATGTGAGAGCAGCCCTTAAATATCCCTGAACCACCTGAAGCTGGCAAGATAGTAAATTACCATCAGGTGATCCAGGTCTCCTGTCAGATTGGTATCCATGGCAACCAGCACTGAGTGACAGGTACGTGGAGCACTGGCTGGCTGCCATGTTAATGTTAGCTCGCCCAGCAGAGTACCTGCAGGGATGAGCATGACAGTACAGTATGTGAAAAAGGAAGGACAATACCATGTAAACACAAAGATCACATCTGAACTCAGGTGAACCCACTGCAGTATGTCACAGCTCAGTGTACCCAGGGGAAATTAATTTGAATTGTCACGGCCTGTGCTCTTGAAGAAAACTAGCCTGAAAATGTAGCATATACACAGAACATCATAAGACATTCTTTTAAAAAATCAATACACTTGACATCATTTAATAACATATAAATAAGAAAGTATCTTTCATCTTATACAGAAGTAATTGCAGGTTCTCTTTTTGAAAATGGGCAATAGCTCCTTATTTGATGTTTCTTATTTACTGTGATTTGTAGCTCAAACCCACTGCAGCATGGGAAACCACGGACAATGCCCTAATGGCACTGTGAAAAGAATTTTGCGCTCTGAGAATCAAATGAGAATCAGAAGAAAACTTACTTATAACAGCTTCATATACTTCACAACTTCTATATATACAATACTGTAAATATACAAAACAATCTAGAGAGCAAGGATTACATAAAGAAGAGTTTGTTTCAGTCACTGCATTCATTGGATTAAACAAATTTTATCAATGAAAATCTTTATTCAAGTGAAGAAGCAAAAAGAAAGAAACCAATTCCTTAATAACTCACAAAAATTACCAGATAGTATTTGTCCTGTTTTTCTGCATCAATATTAAGCAAGAATTTTGTGATCTTTGCATACATGCATTTCTACACTTTGCCTTGTGAACTTAGTATAGACAGGAATTGTAAAAGGAAGGACATTGACAACGGCACTTCCACCAAAAGGACAGTCCTTTTGTCTCTGAACATTCACTGTTTATAAACAGTTGTAATGTATCTGTACTCTGTTACACTTCGATGACCAAGCCAGCAAAATGCCAATACCTCACTCTTATGTGTAGTAGGTTTCAACTTCTCAGATTTGCTGCAAATGCAGAAAGCTAAATCATACTTTACCCTTGTCTGTAAATATTAGCAGATGTACTGCCTTCTCAAGCAGTGTATTTCACCCAGCCAGCGGGCTTGTAAACTAGTGACCATGATGAGGCAGTACATCTTGCCCCAACCCAGGAAGAAGGTTAATGCTACATATTCTTTAATGACATAAGTGACTATGCCGTGTGTTGCTCATGCAGCTGCATTAATGCAACCCCTGGGGGATTCTAATCTAAAGTGGTTTACAAGGACAGAGTCACACATCTCCTTCAAGGTTTTTTAATGCACTGATACTGCAGAAAAACAGCATCCACAAATAAGTCACTGCTTGCTCCTCATCTTCTCATATTAATGGTGCTTATGAAACATGAATGTTTTCATGGTTCACAGGCACGTACTTGAAGACTGCAGTCGTGAAGTAGCAGTTTAATGCACTATATACACAACCTACTCCACACAATCAAAGCATAAAAACAAAAGAATGAAGTACAGTACGTAATGTAATGCAAAATGCAAAAGGCATGACTGCATAAGTATTCAAACTCTTTGCTGTTGCAAACCTTATTTAATCTTGGTGCACAAAATTACCTTAATGAGTCAAACAACCAGTGGCCTCTGTCTGTGTACAGTAATGGTTATGGTGATTTCTGAATAAAAACACCTGTCTCTGTGTGTTTCCTTGATTAGGTAGCAAATATCAAGATTAGCTTTTAAGATGGGTCAGTATTTGACAATATGTTGGCCACCTCACAAAGCTCCCTGTGTGGCGCAGAAGGGAACTCTTCTCGTATCCTGTGGAATTTATGTGGAATTTGTAACAAAGCCTGTGAATGATCCTGCAACAATGTAGTAAAACTTGTTGTGCTCACATGAGAACTAGACTGGAACTTTTTAGTCTAAATGCCAATACAGTAGTTACATTTGGCGCAGACCCAACACAGCACATCACCCTGTCAACGTTATCACTAAATCAAGCATGGTGGTGGCATCATCATGCTGTGTAGATGCTTCTCCTCAGAAGGGATTAAAAATGTGTTAGGACTGAAGAACAAAATGATGAAACAAAGTACAGGCAAATACTAGAAGGAACCAGTTTCAGTCTGCTAAAGACTTAAAACTGAGGCACAAATTCAGCTTTAAGAAGAACAATGACCAAAGTAAAAGATACAGTGTAGTGGCTTAAGAATGATTAAAGTCAATGCCCTTGAGTGGTCCAGTCAAAATCCTGACTTGAGTCCTACAGTACCTGGAAACTGCTGACCATAAGCGACCCCCAAGCAACTTGAGGGAGATTGAGCAAAGCTGCCTAAATGAGCCAAAATTGTACTGATCTGGTATGCAATATTGTTAGAGACTTACTCACAAATCTTTGCGGTTGTAATTTATGGCAAAGGTGCTTCCTGTAGATTCTGATTTTCATGGTTCTGAATATTTATAAAATCAATATATTTCTTTTTTTTTTAGATTGTACTGTAACTTACCTTAAGTCTTCAGTTTTAAAATTTGCATTATGAATAAAATATTATTTTTTAAAATTTGTATGTTTTGTAATTTCATAAAATAAGGCAGGAAGGGTCTGAAAGTTTTTGTAAGCCATAATACAGTATGTATATATACAGTACAGTATCACTGAGCATCATCAGGTCTATATACTTTTGATTTGAAATGATTACAATGAAAAACATCTTGCCCTTTGTAAGACTAGATCTGAAAAAAATAATTGTCCCTGACAGTATTGTGAAAGAAGGCAAAGAATCGATAGAGCTCTGTGGGATCTACAGCACTATGATTATGGGTCATTATGCAAAGGAACATATTGATTTAAAAATATGATTTTCAGAAAAAGCCAAAAACTAAAAAGAAACAACATAGCCTCACTGAATTTTACACAGACGTTCAAGCTGTTTCATGTTTTTGCAATGCAACCATGAATTGAATTTGTTTCACTACAGTTTTCTATGCAATGCACTACTACAACATGTACTTATTTCTTTGTATTTCCTCTTCATTTGCCAAGACATGCTCATGCACACTTTATTAAAAGCCTTACAAATTCATGTCTTGTATTTTTATTTAAGAAGGGAAGGGGTTCCATAGCCATTGTTTTGTGTGTCACTAATGTCTACTTTAAAGTACTTTAAGAAGTGGGAGTTTATACTTTGAAAGGTTTTAAAACAAACAAGAGCCTTAACCTATTTTTGCTTTCATGATGCTATACCTTTGATAGACCAGCACTGACTCTGATTAGACCCTGTATATCCTTTCAAGATTATTGGTTATAAGTGTTTGTGATACCAGCTGGATTTAATGCAGGTATCGTTAATTGATTTAATGGATTTAATTTCATCATCATGGCAAGGAAAAATGTTCCCATTAATTACCAGGTCTTTGTACCAAATTTATGGAATCGCAATTAGACTTATAATGAAGTTCTGTGTGTCATCTGAGGTATCAGAAGAATTGAAAGAATAAAGGATCAAAACACTGATCCGTCCCAAATTTACATTGCAATTTATATTCCCTCTAGAAAGTGAATTCTATGTGTAACTAAATCAATTTTTGTTTTGAAATCTTACATCAGATTTAGAATAAATGTTACATTTGTTTTCCTGCTGGTAGGGATTATTTTTTACATTCCTCTTAAAAGTCTGAAACTGGTGCACAAATATCGCATTCCCAACAATTATTTATTTTTATTTATGGTATGAAAATGTTCACACATTATAAAATGGGTTAATATTTAAAAGAAGGAACATACAAAAACCAAGAGAGTTACATGCTCTGAAATGCTGCCACATTAATAAGCCAATGATCTGTACAAAGAAGAATGAATTCCTGGTACCTTAGCTCTAGTCTCATAGTAGTCATTCTTTTGCCACAGGCTACAGGCTATATTAGCAAGGGTTGGTAAATATACTTTAGAAATGAAGGTGCTTGAATTCACACAGTAGAATAGTTAACTATGGGGAGTTTTTTCATAATTTCTCATTCTGAATATTTTTTACATTGTTTTTTTCCAAAATTCAATACCATGGCCCATTACCTTAAAATGGGTGTCTTGCTCTGTGATGTACTCCATTTTAGTTTAATCAGTTTTCTTCATGTTTTTCTGAAAAAAAGCTATTAAATTACATTACCATTGAGGTGTAACCCTCATTTTATTTTACGAAACCCCCAAAATAAATCATAGCGAACAATGAAGCTTCCACAAGAAATCAGATAATTGGATTTGTGTACATATGCAAAGAAATGCTGTACTTCAATATTCACTATAAGGCCAGATGTACTGATATGAAAGAATAATTAAATGTTGTTTTTAAGCATGCTAATTGATATTTGTCAAATATTTTAAAATGTAAAATTATGTTTGGTTCGCATAGGTGACATCACTCATGCAGTCTGAAAAGAACAAAAATCTTACAGATCAAATACATCATCTTCAAGCATCAGAGTTAATCCTGTAATGGAAGGATTCATACTCTTATATTGGCATGGGTTGCTACACTCATTACTGCAATGTCTGTTCTTTCAAATTACAGTATCATGTCTAATACTGTCTTATTATTAGGGTTAATAATAATTGAAATATCTGTTACCAGTAACATACAGTACCACAGCATTCTGCTAAGTTATATTCAGGAGTGCACCCTCCTGTGTTAACACATTTCTTTCAATGGCTTGTAACTCCTTGGAATTCTGAAATTCAGCACAATGCCAGCTACACTCAGGTCCTCAAAGGAATAGGTTTAACGAGGGATTAAAAAGTTCTGCCTGTTACATTACTGACATTTAGAGGCAGGCTTTCTATTTTTCTTGACATCAAGAACCACATGGGTCTCCTTCCAAATTCGTTTTTGTTCGTTTTCCAGGCAGTGTATGAAAATAATTAGAAGCCTATGTAGCTCCTGCTGTGAGCCCTTGATTACAGCCTTAGTACTTGTTCTGAACAATTGTCTATACTATACATGGGAATCCAAGTTAGGAAGTAGCTCCTGAGACTTTGACGGGCTAGAACAGACAAACTTATTTTTTTTAAATACAATAGCTCAGATGGCATGCACTATTAATTCTTTCAGAATGCTATGTGTCTTTTTAAAATAATTAAACACTCTTAAGTGCGTTCATGTACAAATATAATTCAACAAATTAAAACCTTGGGATAAATGATAAGGTATAAAAACTTCCATTTATTTCACATCTGCTTATGTCTGTCTTTTAACGAACCTGGATTGTGATACAGACGAGACAAGAATAAAGTACTGTGATAGAGTGAGGGGCTTCTGTGGGAAGCCACTATCTTGGCTGAAAAACTCAAGCCTAAGTGTGGTCTAAAGCCAAAATTCCTGCAGAGTGTAGAGTATCTCGGTTGAGTTAGTAAGAGATGGGAGGCTTGAGGTATTCTCTGAGAAAGGTATTGGGCTATTTTAAGAGTTAGTGTGTGAGATCTAGGTCTGAGAATAAATAGTAGTGAAATGGGACAATTTCAGTGCCTTCTTCTGGTAGATCTGGAGAGAAAAAGAGGAATTGTGATGGGATGACATGGGAATCAATCTATGAAAGGAGACAAAACTTGGAAGGAAAGAGTAAGAGAGAGAGACTGAGAGCTCTGAGAGAGCAAGGGAGAAAATCTGAAGAAGAATGGCAGAGAGCTAGCGTCGCCTCACATCCCATTCATACTTCAACTTTTTTATGCTACAATCTATCTAAATATCTATAAGACAAACATATTTTGTTTTAAACAACGTAAGTTAGTTTTGAAATTTTCAATTAAAAAAATGATATAGTTTATTCTTCCATTTTATACCTACACGGTATTTGTCAGCTTTGGTTTAGGACTATAACACATGTAGTGCACACAGGGAATGAACAGGACCTGTGGACACACTCCTTTGACATACCCATCTCTCAGAGCCAATTATCACTTGATATGCTGTGAGCTCCACAGTGCCTTACAGGAGAGTTAACACTGACTAGAGAAGTGACATCTCTGACAGATATCCCAAGCTTACAGGCACTCAACAGATCCCAGGAGTCACTACTGCAGCTAAACCTGGGCAGACTAAAGCCCGGCAAATCCTGGTGGCACCCTGCCAACTGTGCGCCAATTTGACTTTCAGATGCGCAAGCTCATACTAATTCTGCTTTATAAAGAACATGGAACAGAAGCATGTTTATAATTACCAAAAACTGCACACTTTACTGAAATATGTTAAATCTAAAGTTTTAATTAAAACGATTTATAGGTTTAGTTCAAGCTACCATATAAGGGTTGTGCAATAATCAGAAAGCACAACTTAAATTGTTTTTAAAAATACCTTTATACCTGTATAAATACCTTTACACCAGTATTAAAGTTGTTATCCACACCATTTTGTTTATGCAAAGAAACAATGTTCTAAGTTTAAGAAAACTCAAGGCATAACAGATGTACAGTATGTAGTAAAAGAGTCCTATTTTAGTGAAAATGATTTACAGGTATGGGTTGCTGTATTTAGTATTTCATGTTACTACAGATGAAAGTGGTATAGTTCACAAACAGAACTGAGGATCCTCAGATGGTAGAAAGAAACTGAATTATTCATTAATATGTAAATACCAAAAAGACAAATCTCGCTACTCAAGGGCTGACAGGAACATTTGCTAGGCACATGAGGATTCAAAGAGCACTGCTAATCTGTCTTTGAAAAGCACACACTAAAACTATATGCCATTTTGTACAACAGACTACCAGCATGCAAAACATTTTGAAAATGTACAAATACTGGAGTGAAGGCCTGTCAGCCTACACATACAAACTGATACTTGAAAAAAATATTTAAAAAAATAAAATGAAGTTTCTAAATATTGAAGTTTAAAGAATATAAAGATTGTTGTAAGATCTGAGATATCTTCTGAGATATTTGCAAAAATGTTATTTCCCTTAAAATAAGATTCAGCAAGAGGAAAATTAAAGCACAGCATAATCTTTCAACTATTAATATGAGGAACATGTAATTGTCCCCCCCCCGGTTTTTAACATAAAAATCTGATTAGTTTAATGGCTGAACTGCAGAATAATCAGAAGGACATTAGGCAAAAAGTATTTAATCTAAGTAAGAGGAATTGATCTGAAAAAGTGAGATGTGACAAATTTGCTGTGTAAGTATACGTTATTGATTTGACTATAAACGATTCAAGTGATGTTGGAACTCATACAAAAGCTGTTGTGAATACAATAGCAAGATTAATTGGAAGTGACCCATTAGTAGACAGTGATTTTTTATTTTTATCATTGGACTCTGCAAATGACTTCAACTTTTATAGGACAAGGCTGATCCTAGGTGACTCTAAATGAATGTCTGCAAGAGAACTGAAATAAAAAATAGTTTTCAAAGAATAAAATGAAAATTAATTAATTATAGTATAATCAAGAATTTTAAACAGGGAAAAGAAAGAAAGTCAGAGCACATGTAAATAACTTGTGCAGATGCTGATAATGGTTGACTTGATACATGTAGATGTCATTTTTAATTTCCCTTGCCCACCTTATATTATTATTTAGTTCCCAAAAAGTATTAGTATGAATCTGAGATGCTTTAAAAGTATGAGTTTTCAATTTTTGTTATTGGGACAAATAATAATAATTAATTTGAATTATTGTGAAAACCTTGAACAGGTTGCAAGTAACCAACTTACTCAACTGAAGGGTCAATTAAGCAACTGAGAGTTCAGCTGGAACAAAACCTCTCTGTTGCAGGAGTCTCAAGAACTGCAACCGCAAAGTCCTGACCCACAGTGAATGAAGCAGAACTTTGTATTACTGAAGTGTCAATTCTCTAGCAATGCAGCGTTTTATTGACTCAGCTAAGCCCTCATTAAATTTAACTGTTCAGGCCTACTAATCACAAAAGCATATTTTTTCCACCTTATATCCATAACACAACATAACTAATCAGCCAACTAACTCGGTTTTTGTTTTTTATGACGTGGATTTTACTTATTTTCTTTTCTTCTTAAAAAAGTGATTGCAGGAAAGTCTTAAACATATCCAGCAAAAATGACAAAATAATGAGAATGTGGGCTTGGTCCAAAACATTTCAAACTCGAAGCCCCTGAAGATTAAAAGTAGGGTTTCCAAAAACAAGCAAAGACAGATATTTTTATCTTTAATGATGTAGTACACAGATGCTGTTCAGAATCTTGATAAACATACGGTATATGACAGCTTTGCTCTACACAGAATTAAGTAATTTGTCCTCCTAAAATGCAACAGATTGCAGTGTAGACAAGAAAAGAAAGAAGCACTGCCCAAAGAATCCGCCTGCTTTATGACACACTCAGAACAGGCCAAAGCATGTTGATTGTCACAAATCAAGTCAAGTTCTCAGATATACTGTAGCTTAAAAATTACAGTGTTTACCAATGAAAAGCTTGCAGCTGTCTCACATCAATGCCAAGTGGCCAAAGACATTCATCAGTCATACAAAAACTCTAGATCAAGCTGTGCTGACCACAGATCTGACAAAGAAGCTCCTAGAGTCCTCATTAGTAGTTAGTAGTACTACATCTCTCACTTCTGATGAGTTGTATGAGGAAAGCCAAAGAAAGACTTCTTCTTATAATAATAATAATAATAATAATAATAATAATACAGATTTCTGAAACTGTTTAGAATAAAGCACAACTTTTTTTTTCCTCTTTAATGAATTGAAAATACTCTTTGTCCTGTGCGACATTACAGTTTGAACATTTAATCCCAGTAATCAAACATAAGAAATAACAAGGAGGCTCCAAATAAATTGAGAAAATCCCATGAGATTATCAAATGTAACTTTCTAGGCTGCTGTTTAGTGTTTTTAAAGACCTCCTAATTTGTAGGTTATTGGTCACAGAGCTAATTATATTTGATTTAAGATGCCAGCACTCCCTTTGTGGAAGATTTCTAGGGACCGTTCAAGTCTTATTATCAGGCAAAACAAAGACATTTGCATTTGCATTTAAACTGTATGTGACACTACATTTAAAATAAAAATGTCACTATATCTCATATTACAAAGAAAAAAATAAATTCAGTAAGGGCAGTTTGTATTCTAAGCTAAGAATGACAGTTTTATGTGACATTTATTTTTGATTTAATTATTTTTCTCTTCTGTGATGGTTTGTAAAAATCAGAGAAACAAAATAACATGCTGAAATATTATTTTAAGAATGTTTGCTTACTGTATGTAGCACATTGGTGTGACAAAACTCCACGGCCGAGCGTTGTGTTCTCTTTCTTCTTTTTTTCAGCATAGAATAAACCTATTACTTGTTCCTTTACAGTATTACAAGGCTTTAGGTAACACTTAAAATCATTTAATTATGAACTCTGTGCCATGTGTATTGTACTATTTTTCATGCTATTGACATTAGAAATGACATAAAATTAAGTTAAGAATTCAAGACATTATTTTACCTTCTACATATGCTATTGTTAAGAGGAAATGTGCTTTCTGAATGTGATACTATCCAAGTGCTGGTTTTGTCAGTGAAGGCTTGTCAAACAAACTCGCTGTCTGTTTGAACACCTTTGTTATTCTGTGAAAGTTATTTAGTGTGTAATTAAAAAACTGAAAAAAGGGCTGCAAAGTGTACTGTAGCACTTCCCTAACATTTTTTGATGTACTGTATACTTCAATTAACCAATTACAAAAGATTCAAGAAAGACAAGATCAAAATCCCAAAACATTCTCCTTTTCTTCTCTAGAAACATAACCTTAAAATACTGTAACTGTTTTAGGATAAAGTCTATTTTGGACGTGGAAACATTATTTTAGTTGTGGATTGTGTCCTTTGTAATTTGAAGATGAGCTGAGCTGTAATTCACAAGTTTACAAGCAGAACACCAGAAAGCCTTTCCTTGGATTAGAAGCAAAGGCTTTGAAATGAAAAGCAGTTTCACTGTGCCATGAAGTTCTATCTCCAATTACAGCATTTAGGACTGCACTAACACTTGTTCGACAATAATTTGGAAAGGGAAGAGGTTATCTCTCAGGGTGGTGTATGAATGGACACCCATTCTATCTTTCTGATTGCAGATGGTGCTGTTTAACTACAAAATCTCTTCCATAAGTCATGACTGGATGTGAGGGAGCAGCTATCTAAAAGGGAGGCAGGGCTGTCACCTACATGGCTTAGCAGCATCAATTACAGTGTCATCCAGCAATGAAGCATTGTGCATCCTGTCATGGTGCTGGGCAGGAAAATGCATGCTTCAGCTCAAGAAGATGCAGCCAGAGGAATATGAACAGCAACACAAATTCGGTCCAATTGAGCAGATTCATATGTTGTGCATTTTACACATTTCAAACTCTGAATATGAGAATTCATAATTGGTTAAATTAGATTTGGTACTTTATTAAATGAGTGTGCTTTCACACCACAGTAGTTGCAAATCAACAGAATTAAAATACACATCTCCTCCTGCATTATTGATTCCCTTTGTCATCCTTAATTCAAACCCAATTCCAAACAAAACTAACTTTTTAAAGTCCTTTTCTCTTTAACCAAAAGGATCCCCTAATATAAAGATTTTGTTAGACAAGCAGAATCACTGTCCTAATCCATGGACTGCGATATACAGTAATACAGGTTTGTATATATACATACATCATATGTATTCCTTCCAAACTGTGTATAGTATGGATATGATAGATCACCTCGCTGTTTTTAACTTTTAACTGTTTATTAGTGCATTCACTTTCTGTGATGCTGTGATGTTTATAACATGACACAGCCTGCTTTTATGGGAAAACTGATAATATCCTTCTACTCTAGTCAGTATGTTTAAAGATAACTGGCAAGGTATTCATAAAGATTTTAAAAATCTGCACAATTGTTACAAACATTTTTTGTCAAAAATCAAATCTTCCCACTATCCAATTTCACTTATCCAATCACTTAAATACCCTGCAGCTTCCGAAGTACAGGATCTGACACCTTAAATATAAAACTAATAAAATGCAGAAGTTATATCAATTGATGAAATTATCTTGGCTGTAAAGATGAGACAAATGTTTAGCATATGATTGTTGTCAAAGATTTTCTAAATCAGTTACATTCTTTTAAAATTTTACTGTTGTTAGATTTATTGTTCCATCTACTCTGATTTACCATAAGTGGGTTACGGGGGAGCAGGAGCCTAACACAGCAAGTAATGGGCGGTATATACCCATCGTGGGGTACAGATAAACACAAACACAGACACGCAATCTCACACCACAGCCACGTTTCCCAGAAGCCAATTAGCCTACAGTTTTTGTTTGGACTGCAGAAGGAAAGTGGAAGAATTGGTGGAAACCCACAGGAACACAGGGGGAACATACAGTACAAACACCATGCAGAACTGAGAGGCAGCAATACTAACCGCTGCGCCACGATGCCGCCAGCTTCATTATTATAAGAAAAAAATATCATGTTTAATACTGCATGGAATTTAGATGGGAATATTTGAATGTACTTTTAAATATTTGTAGCTAAAGCTAAAAAAAGATGTATTAATCCCACATACCCCAAGCTGTTGCTTTTAAGCATTAAAAAGCTAAAAGCTTTCCACATTGAGCAGTGATGTTTAAATTTCAATATTAAAAGAAAACTTTCATTTCAGGGTATATGATACCCTTTCAAGGATATTACATTTTAGTGGGGTTTAATTCAGCCTCATTGCAAAAGAGTAAATTGTGCAAACTGTGACTGTTATAAACAAAAGCAATAGGTTTTAATGAAACTTAATTTGTACAGTTGGCAAAATGCCACGTGATTGTCATCTAAACATAATAAGCATACTTCCTAAAAGAGAACATTTCACAGGTTTAAATCAGATCTGAAAAGGTACCCTGCAGTGTCTGCAGTAGAAATAAAAACAAAAGGGTGCATGTAAGTATACAGCTGAAAAATGTTTTATTAAAAGTTGTTTTTATTTCTTTGAGTGACATCCCTGTAGTTGGATCATAAGTTTCTGACAAATGTCTAGGATGTTGTGTATAGTATGTGACCTTTTAAGTCACAAAGGGATTAGAATTCCACAGCCATGTTTTGTGAAGGAGCTAGACCTCAAGACCTGTGGGTTAAGGAGAGTTGGAGGTCTGATGAAGATGAGAAAAGGCCTGCAATTGAAATTGACAGGTGATATATATATACAGTATGAGGAGCTGACTTAATTAAAATGGATGAGTAACCTAGTGATGAATGGGACAAAGGCATGAGCAAAGACAAGCAATTAAAATTATGGTCAGCTTAATCAGAAAATGAAATGGGAAGGGGTGAAGGGAAAAAAATACGGTTCCATAAGAGGATTATTAAATTTGTGAAAATCTTGTATTAATATGCAGAACACATCTGGACCCTTCTTTACTACAATAAGTTTCAATGTACCACAGTATGTATCACTGAAAACAAAATTTCAAAGTGATCTTTTTATTGTTTTGACCTTGAATCATAATTATACAAAACATTTCATCCTTGTCATCAAATCTATTGATTCAGGAGTATTTGGACTGTTTTTGCAAGAAGGCAGAGTTAGGGGCACTATGGGTTGGGGAATTTTTGGTATGCCCCTAATGAGGAGAAAGCTTTCAGACATTTCCCACAGATCAATTACATGAGTTATGTCAGGGAGAATCGGAAACACAACCTTCTCTAACAAGTTTATTCATTACATATTGTCCTTTCTACTGAAATATTTTTTTCAGATAAATTGCCCTCTGTATCACTCAAACTTTGTTTCGGATTCCCATGAGATAAGAACATAAGAATGGTTACAAATGAGAGAAGGCCATTCAGCCCATTTTGTAGTTAACAGATAATCCAAGGACCTCATCAAGCTTTTCCTAAAGGAAACTAGGGTTCACCTGCTTGTCTGAGTAGCTTGTTCCATATTCCCTTTGCATAAAAATGCACCTCGTGTTCTGAGTCTTATACCCATTTCCACATAGTGTCTTCTGGTTCATGTTTCACAGTTTTTTTCTGAATTGGTCCACTGCATCGATTTTTGATAATTTCATTGAAGACTGTGCCATGACAGGCACAGAGATCATAGGGGCTGTCCTACAAGTAGATGTACTGACTGAAATAATTTGAGATGCCATCTAAACAGGGCTAGTGCTTCTGTTATAAACAAATCCTGCTCTGTGCTGACATTCCATTTCTTCCAGTGCTGTTAAAAGGCCCTTTAGTCAGGATTGCTGAACTGTAAAGGAATATAAATGAGTGCACAACAGAATCAGGCACTGCAGTGTAGTAAAATTCAGTTCATGTTCTGTACAGGGTTTAAGATATTAATGTGCTATGTGTCTTGGAGGAGCGCATTCAATTAAAGGGAGATCTTTATATAACTGGGGTTCTCCAGTTCTAATAAATTTTTACGCCTGTGGATACTCCACCACCTATTGCAGATAAATCTCAGTCCATGTTATTAAAGGTGAGAGTAAATCAGCTTTATAAATATAAAAACAGCCTTTTTCCCATTGCTCTTGAATACTGATATGACACAAGTACAGTATATGAGATATATAGGTATATGAGATATTGCAAATATAAAAATCAGAAAACTTACAACACACATACATATGAAGCCATAATCAGCAAAAAGCCTGAACTTTTCAACACAGCTGCTCAATGCAAACTGGTGTCACAATTTATCCTGTATGACCTATGTTTATTAAGATTAAGGAAATACCCCTCTATTGCTTTTGAATTAAAAGCCTTTCATTTTTACACATCCTTATCAAATTACCTTCTCTGGATAATTTATAATAATTAGCATTTTTAATACTAACTAATCCCCAGATCATACGTTTTCTTTGTGTGGCATTTCTTCTTTTATTAGCATGATCTATAAACATACAAAATGGACAGAATTGTAAAAAACATCACAGACACTGAAAGCATAGAATGCATGTCTTCATTTGATTATCATATCTCTTGATACTGTAAATAGTTCTACCATATATTTTACAGTGTTGTACACCATTCATTTTTTCATTATTTACTGTACAGGACTGTTAACTGTATTTTACTGTTTACTGTATTTACTGTAAGGACTGTAAAATATTTGATCATAGCTGATAGTATTTTTATTATTTTGCTTGCCACGGGTATTTTTTTTCCATTGAAATGGTGAATAACTGCAAGGTCTGCAGAAATACATAACTGTGGTCATATAGAAAATATCATGAATGCAATGAATCAGAATTGTTGTGGAAGTGAATCCTCATGTGTTTCCTTTATGGATTTTGTCAGATTTATTAAGAAGGATCTACTTGTGTTGTATTATAAAAGGCGCATTTAGTAAATGACTTGACACATATTAACTAAAGCGGTGCCCCTGAAATGTGTCTGGTTTCAAATGTGTTTTCATGGAAATTATGTGAGATTATGCAAAGAGGCTTGGATTGCCAAAACTACAAAGTTAATGGCACCAGTGAAATTTGTGAATCATCTTCTTGATAAAGTGCGGCAGCTTTTCACCTCATTCTTAATCATCCTCAATTTCACATATTCAACTACTATATTATCCATCTGACACCCTTTTTTAGAAAAATGTACTTTTATGGAACATTCCATACAGGTCAAAGATCATCTTGAACTTAAATTATGAAGTGAAAGAGGTCTAGAACTGAATATGCCAACATTCAACAACCTTGCTCTGAACTGAACAATTCTAACAATAACAATGGAGATCACATTATTAGTCGTGCAGTTGTTGTTATTACAAGCAAAGACAACTGAGGCATACTATAAAATGTTTTGGTGATGCTTGGATTCCCAGACATTTAACATAAAATTAGATATGAAGAAATTAAATCAGTATGTTAAAACCTGCTGGTACTTATTTATATAACCCAAAAGGTTAATAACAACTACTGTACCTTTATAAACAAATGCACATGACTAAGGGTGACCATGTTTTTATTTAACACAAATATAAGTATACTTTGATTACGAAAAGGATTCTTTTGATCATGGTATTATTTGCTACAGAATTGTTTGGCATGCTGTTATAATCTAAGTAAATGCATTCAGGGACTAAAATGGCCTGTACACGGACTTACTGTAAATGTCACATCTAATAAGAACCTTTCTCAGTGTCTATAAAAGCAGAATAGAGTCAGTTGTCATTTGTGTCTATTAATATAATACATTGGAAGCTGCAGAACTGTGCAATAATGTTCTGATATTGCTAAAAATGTGACCCTGCCGTTTAAGTAATAATTTGTTATTATTTTAAAAGCTTGTCAGAGGCAATATGTAGTTGAATACATTTGCATGTACTTAAAAGGAAACACAGGCTTACATCATTTTTTGTACAATAAGTAAAACCTATTACTTTGGAGAATGACAGTCCATCTTATTAAGGATGTTTGTTAAATATCTACAATGCATGATTTCAAGTAATTCTATTCCCCTTTGGATATGTCGTGCACTGAGAAGATCAGAAAGCCAACAGATTACCTGGAAATGAGAGAAATCAGCCCCATTAGATAACAAAATTCCGGCAAGTTTTTATTTTCTGCTTTATTATGGGTAGGATTAATGTCCATGCAATAAAAAATGATTTATTGCGCTCATTACTTTAATCTAATGGTTATTTAAAAATTATCTAACTTAGTATGGTCTAATGGCTATGGAAGGTTAAAACACAAGAGCATTTGATCCAATGATTATTTTGCCATTCAATATGATCCTGTCAGAGCTAATTAACATGGCCATATATAACAGTGGTTATCTACAAACCAGAAGCATCAGAAAGATATGCGTAATCCGCCAATGTTCTCTAGTCAGTTTTATCAAAGATGCTTTTTTCTGATATGACAGCCCGGACATTCAGCAAGGGCGTCTTATTGTAGTGCTTCTTATGTGTTTCTACGGCTGTTCATAAATAATATTATTTTTTCCATCAAGAAAAGTGATATACACAAAATCAGAGCCTCTTTGGAATACATGGGAAAATGTCTCCCAGTATTCCAGATTCAGCAAGAACAGCTTCAGCTTGGAGAGCAACCTGGGGTATGCGAAAAGACAAATCCCTAATGCAAGAAATTGTATAGGGCTAATAAAGTGATGTTGTTGTTGTTGTTGTTGTTGTTGTTGTTGTTGTTGTTGTTGTTGTTGTTAATGTAGTGTCTAGTTACATATTCTTTTGCAAATAGGATGTTGTGCTGGCAGCCTTGAGACTGCAATGGAATATAGAATTTTTGTTCAAAAAAGCAGAAACAGCAGGAGGGATTTTCATTCACTTTACATGTTCTGAAAGTAGCAAAGAAAGATAACATTTGAACCAGCAACATAGACAGCTCCTTCAGTACAAGATAAAAATGCAACTGTAAAACAGACATACTGTAATACTACAGACATTAAACATGCACAAAAGTTAAAGGAACTATACATTTATACAACCTACATGAACATTAACACACTACCTGAGTGTGTTAATTTGAACTTGTTACTGTAAATTATATGTAGAATCCCAGCAAAATATTCAATGTATTGTACAGATTGAAAAGGTACTGCATGTTGTACAGTAACTGTTTTAAGGATAAGTATCACAGTTGGCAACAAACTGTGTATCTGATGAAACACTGAAGAGTTTATGCTCATCTTTACCATCTAAGAAATTTGCAGAAGTAATGAAGACTAGAAAAAATTGAAAATATATTGTGAAATATGTACAGTAGATCTAGTGAAAATAATTGTAAGAAATGTTAAGATTACACAATGAACTAGTAAGTCCTTATTTAGATCATTAGGTACAGTTGTGGTTCTCACATAATAATAAAGGACACCATTCTCAAGGACCCCAGTCATTCCAGTCACAAACTGTTTTCTCTCCTACTGTCTGGTAAACGGTACCGAAGCATTCAATCAAAGTCCAACAGACTACGGAACAGCTTCTACCAATAAGACTGCTAAACAGCCAGCCTGCAGCTCCTTTAGCGAATCACCTGTAATGGCTACATGGACATACAGTTGTCATTGTATTCGGCATACTGCACTACTATATTTCATTGCCAGCAACTACTGCTGCAGGCTGTATTGTTGTGCATTTGAAAAACTTTGATTTGATTTGTTACCGCATAAATTAACCAGAATAATTCCTCTAAAAGGAATTTCATACAAAGGCAGATTAAAAAATCTCTTCATTTTGAACAAAAGGCTTGACACACGTATTCAGAATCCTGAAATGTGCTGCTCTTGTCAACCCAAAGGAATACTTCATGCTGAGAAATGAAACAAGGACCCAAGGGCCCAAGTGAAAATTATGAAGAAGAGGGTTTAGACTCAAGAGGAGAAATGTCTTTACAACTAGAGTTGTAGGTGTTTGCAACAAACTAAATAACTATGTTGTTAAAGCCATTTCATTGAGATTTATCAAGAATCAACTGGTACTTAGAGTGATAAAAACATCTGTACAACAAAAACTACTGTAATGAAAAGTGAAATGAATGTTTAATACTTTACACGGAATTAAAAAAACAAGAAAATTGGACAATCAATGTACAGTACTGTAATTTATGCTAGGCTTGTATTGTTAGATCCAAGCATGCATGATGTTCACTGATGGATATTTTTTAACTGAGCACAAGTGCAGAGCAGTGGGCGGGGTTCTAGACTTGTAACTGGAAATGTTTGCATTCAAATCCCAGATGAGATATTGATGATATACCTTTGAGCAAAGCATATCATCTGGGATCCAAATTAAAGTATTTCCAGTAAAATACCAAACTGTATAAAAAGGTACAAATGTATGTTGCATTGCATAAACATGTCAGCCAAATAAATTAATAATTTATATAATCTTGAGATAAGACATTGACTAGATTAGGTGTAAAGAAAACAACAGATAAACAATGACATTGATACAATTCCTCTGTTATGGCAACTTCTCCTATACCCACTAGGAGAGAATGAGAACAAGAAAGGTCATAGTCCTGCCATATGCCTACCTGCACTGACAATAAGACACACAGATCTTAAAATCATGATCCATAGAGCAGCAGTTGCACTTTATGTCATGTCTGCAGGCGCCTTGTAATTCAAAGGATTCTCTGTTTTCCTGAAGGCCAAGAAAGGCCTTGACAACTCATCTTAGTCCCAGACCTGCTGTGGTGGCTATCTGCCATTTGTGCACAGGTGTTTGGGGAATCCCAACCAAATCTGACAACTACGCTAAGTTTTGATTTCTCGAGAAAGTACTGATGGATATTTGAGGTACTTAATGCTGAAACTGATGTGACCTAGAAAAAAGCTGGATACACTTAAATTTCATTTGAAAGCCCTAGATGGAACAGCAATACAAAATTATTTTTCCCTTAATTTGACAAGAATGATTTTGTTCACTCGAATTTTAGCATAATACTAAAATTTAATTTATTCTTCCATTCATCATAGCATTGTTCACCTGTAATAGCACTGAGAGACAGCAGTTATATGTGCCGTAGTGCAGCTAAGCAGGTTTACAAAGCAAACTTCTGATTTAATGTTTAAACAGGTTTTTCTTTGTCATGCCTGCCAATAACGAGAAGAAGAATGAAAACCTTAATTCTTACTTTTCCATCTGTATGCAATACTCTATCTGCATAGTGTAAGTACATCATATACACTTTTGAATAAAAGGAGCAAAACCAATGGGTGTACACAACGAATGAATCCATACACAACCACACACACCACCTTGCAAAAGTATTCAGACCCTTACAGAATTTTCACTTTTTTTTCCTTTAAAGCTTATAATTATAAGACTTTGAAGTAATGTTTTCAAACAATACTGTATTTGTTGTGTACCTAATCTACTTCACACATTCAAAGTAAAAAAAGAAAGTTAACAGATAATTATTACCAAACAAAAAAAATCAAAATAAATACACCTCAGTCAGGCAGTCTCTTTCAAGTAAAGATTCAACCATGATGACCAAGGAGCTTTCAAAATAACTTTGAGATAAACCTTTGGGATAAAGGCACAGATCAGTAGAAGGGTATAAAATCCTTTAAAAAACTCTTTAAATCTCTTTGAAGATAGTAAAGCTGATCATTAAGCAGTGACTGGTATACAGACATTGATAGACCAGACTGTCCATCTTAACTGAGCAGCTGAGAGAGGAGAAAACTACTGTAGTGAGGAAACTCATGAAACTCATGTCACCATGAGGCCAGCAGCTAAAGACTTTGAAAGACTTACAGAGTTCTGTGTGTAAGATGAGAGAAAAAGTTCCTGGGTCAACAATATCCCAGTCATTCCACAAAGGGGGCTTTTATTTAATTAAAAAAAAACACATATCAAATCCTTCATGGGGTTTACAATAAAGCACCTAACTGATACGGCAAATTTGTTTCATGGTCTGACAAGACATAAAGCTTTTTGGTCAAAATACAAATTGTTACAGTACATCTGATGCAAACCCAACATAGTGGATCACTTAATCAACACAATACCTACTGTACTGTAAAGTGTGCTGATGGCAGAATCATCTTGTTTTTCCTTCTTCTCAACTGGGTCTGTGTGGCTTGTCAAACTACGACAACGCTTAGAGGAAAACTTGTTTAAGACCTAAAACCAGGTCCACAAACGTCACCTTTTAGCAAGACAATAATCCAAAGCACAAGGCCAAAGTTACACTGGCTTAAGAACAAAAATTGAATGTCTTCGAGTGACCCTGTCCTATTAAGAATCTGTAGAAATACTTTTTTTTTCTTTTTTGATTAATTTATCTTAACCTCTTAACCTCTTAAGTCTTCTGTTTGAGGTTATGGGTTTTGAATAAAATATTAAGTTAAAAAAATGTTGACACATCCTTTCATAACTTCACACAATGGGACACCTTAGGAAGGGTTAGAATATTTTTGTAAGGCACTGTACATATATTGAGTGTGCATAGGCACTTGATTTGCTAAAATCAGAGTTCAAATAAAGATGGTGTCTAGAAAAGGAATTACCATTCAGTATAGTTGCTGTTTTTAGGACACAAGCAAAAACCAGGACTATTTAGAATACTTGCACTAGACTTGAGTCTCAAATTAAACTCCTGGTGTGCCTAATACCTTTTGTGTTTGTTTCATCTGAGATCTCTGTTACATAGTTGTTCTAATTATTTACTTCAATTGCAGGTTTTAAATATCTGAATTACAATATACAGCTAGGTGTTTTAGACACAACTAAACCTTTAATAAACTGAACATTGTGTGTAATCAATAGCAAAAGGCCCCTCAACATGCAGTGTATACAGCATGTCTAACTATAGAAGCAATTATGTTTCTTATAAAACCTTGAAGACGTAGATTTTCAAGTAGATTTCTTCAGCGCGAGAAAAAACAACACTGTTGACCAACACTTAAGGAAATGTGCCTGTTTGCTAGGTACATATAATATCTAAAAAGCTTCTTCATTAGACCTATAATTATTTAATTTTACAATAGCATAATATAAAGCATATATTATAATTTGGTGACAATAATGAAAGTGTGAACATCCTAAAATGCTGTAATACACTTTGTAAATTGATCATAATATGAATACAAAAAACATAAGCATTACATAATTATTTGATTAATTGCTTTCAAATACATATTTTTATTTCAGCAAAATTAATGGGAACTTTTAAAAAAATATCAGAGGAAAAGTTATCTGCTGAAACAACTTCCAGTGATACCTGATCTTTGTAATCCACTCTTATTAATTGAGGAATATGCTTTGATTTAATATGTACATTTCTTACTTTTCAGATTTTAAGTATTTTTCCTACCACTAAAAGTGAGGTTTGTAGTTGGACTCCATCAGAAAAAGCTTGCAAAAAACATACGCTTCAGTGCTGACTGAATCTACCGCTGTCCTAAGATAAAATACATGTACCGGCCTCTTAATGTTTTAGGATTATGTTTCTCACCAAGTGTGGAAAGGTCAAGTTGGCAATAATATATACAACAGATATGAAATATAGCCAAAGATTGGAAATTGAATTGAAGATAATCTGTATTATTGCCATTGAAAGAGCTTTCATTGCTCTGTATACTATGCATTGACACATCTCTTTGGCAGAGCTGGTTTGTAAAAGTGCTCATATGGCACAATTCATATCAAATTACACACAAAAGTTAAAGATACTACGGAACAGCATTTCCTTAGAACCACATGTGTTTCATGTATTCTCTTGGAGAGATTTAGGAAACAAAATGTATTGTGGAATAAAGCAATTTATAAGGGAAACAGTATATGGAAAAGGCTTCCAAAACACCGCTGCATCTAGATTTCATTAAACGGTTAGGTTCTTAATTTTACAAGTACATAGTAAATTGTGAAATAAACTGCATTTTGTATTCATCAGTATTCAAAGATATTAATGAGTATATATACAGCACTTTAAAAAGAACTTTTGCTTCTTTCAGCAAAAAAACTAACATGTCATACAATAACAACTTATGCCATAAACAACCAAAATCACAGTTTGAGCCCTTATATTTTCTATAGATATTTAGAAGTACACAGTAAATTAAGTGTCATTAGAAAGAGGAAAAAAAGGAGACACATTCTATATTCACCAATTCATTCTTCTGTGGATGTTTTCATGTTTTCATGTTTAAAGGTAGATACTATATAGTATTTATTTGGGCAGGCAAATGAGCACAAACACTTGTTTTAAATTTTAATGCATAAAAATACTAAATTGACTGCACAAGTAACAAAATACACTTTCAGAAAATGTAATCTAACTTTAGTAGGGTTTGCTTCAAGTCTGATTTGAAATGAAACCTAACAAAACACCTTTTCCTTTTCAGACGAGGCATTGACATAAACAGGCAATGGTGAGGTGCCTGAATTTTAACTGATAAACCACTGCAGACATCGGGGCAAGACTGCCAAATGAGAATCCTGTCTTAAGCAGATTAGGCTGCTGTTAATGACGAGTGATCAACCTGGTCAGCTTAAGTTGATGCAGCTGTGGGTTTGTTAATGAATGAAATTGATCTGAAAGTAGAACACAATCAACAATAAGTGCTACAGTATGTAGATTATGCCATGATTGTGAACACTGCCCTTTTAAAACAAAGGGAAAAATACAGCTTAATCTTATTTTCCTCCAGTACAAACTCACAACTGCAGCATCTAGAAGCACTAGATTTTATCCATGTTAAAAAATAATGAAAATGTAATGAAACTAAAAGTATTCAATTTTTCAATTTCCACAACAGGTAACAAAACAGCTTATTCAAGTGCATAGCATTCTATCATACAGTATGACTTTTTAAACTTTCTCTGTAAGAGTTTATATAACTAAAGAAAGTTCAAAAGTGAACCAGTCTACTGTATATAACCCTTACACTGTAAATGTGACAGTTAAGATTCACAGATGTGATATTTAAAGTAAAAAAAAGGTTTTAAAAATGTTTAATTTTTCTCACTACTATTTAAAATTTCAGAAATAAATTACCGACAATTAAATGAAGCTGGGTCAATTTGTATGCATTGTAGAAAAAGGCAAGTTCGTAACCATACTTTTAGTACTAAAAGATGACTGACTTATGTTTTGTTTCCACAAAGATTATTTGCAGTGTTTTAGTGGCTTTGTGCACATGGTTTTAATCCATATTTGTTATAGACACATCTACCTCCTCTTTGATTCTTGTGGTAGTGGTGGAATCTTCACCTTGAGACTATCATATTTTCTCAATCATTCGGGGTGAAGTGCTTTTTCTAGGGTACAACTGCCCCACCTTAGAGTTGAACCCACTCGCTGTTTAAACAGAACAATTCTTTCAGCAGCTTAGGAGGGTTGCCCTTCCACTTGGAGTAACCTTTTTCTTACTGTGTTACATATGCATCACATTTCTTTGTCTTCTTGCTCACTGCAGCGACATGGCCAGAGAAGTGTTGTATGCCTCATCCATCCCTGTATGCGGCCAAGTACCACTGATGTTCATTTCTGCACATGCATTGTTGTGAAAAACAAAGACATCCTTTCTCCAGCTTGCCTACACAAATTCCGAATGATGACATCAGCATGGCAACATTTCTAAGAAGCACCTGGTATTTTTTTCATTGTGTATAAAGTTCAGCTACTGACATGAGATATTTGTACATCACACACTATATTTTTAATTAGAAAAATCCAGTATTATTTAGGTAGGTCTAAAATAAATGCATATTGTAACATAGTATTCATACAATTACAATGGTGATAAGGTAAATTTTGCTTATTTTCCAAAATATTCTTTCATCAGAACATATCTTTATAGAGAGGTTATAGAACAGTTGCCAGTCCATTTCTCTTTTTTGTAGCAACTACGATGTAACAGAGCAATGTACATTTGGCAGTGGCTCAGGTATTCTGGCAAATGTCAAACCTCCACAATCATTCACCCAGTGCTCCACATATTGTATTTTCATGTTAGTTGTCATATATGTTTGTGCAAGACAGACACTTAACATCAGCGTTTATATAATTATGATTGTGATCCACTCAATTTTCTCGACAGGCAAATTTGTCTTAAAGAAGTGAAATTTTTCAGAACAGAATCAAGTTTAAACCTGAGGTAAACTTTTCTTTAATTGTAAACCAGTATTTGCCTTTGTGCATTGTCAGAAGTTCTAAAAATAAGATAAAAAAATATTGTGACCTTGCCTTAGCTGTAGCTAAAAAAATGACAACATTATGCTATGAGACATTTTAAAATTTTTATAGCTCAGTTACGTTTGTTACGTTTCTAAAATATAATTCTCTTTTGTGTTTAAATTTGTATGGTAACAAGAGCAGAGAGACTCTGCTCTTTATTGTAATTGACTGGACAAAATTCAATGTATTTAAAAAACAGTGAGACTATCGATGTACAGCAGTTATACTACAAGATGTAATTACATCGTTTTTCTTTATGACATTTTTTTTTCACGTTGACTAAAATCTGTATTTTCCCAAAGAGCAGCACTTATTTCCAACTATTTTTGTTTCCCAGACAATAAGAAATGGTTCTCCTTTACAGTGTTGCATCTATTGAAATAACACATTATTCTAAAAAATAGAGCATAATGCAATACGGGTTATACTACATAAGATGACATAAAAGAGAGTCATGCTAAAAAGACTTTACAGAATATAAACAGGATCATTAAAAGAAGACAAGAAAGACTCTGATGAATAGATTTGCAGTTGGAATTTAAAATAATTACAGCACTTGAAATCATCAGGAAACCTACATAAATTGTGTAGCTGGGGCAATTCTGTGAATGTATTTGGTCAAACAGTAAAAGAATAAATTAATGACATCACGAATCGCAGGTTACCAGGCGACAGCAATCTGTCTTAAAATGAGAGATGCAATTGGAAGTGGAGTTACCTAGTTAATATGTAATTAAGGAAGGGTCTGAAATTAGTGAAGCTTTAATGTAACATATTAAGAGCAGTGAGGCAAAATTGGATATTTGCACCCTTAAAATACAGTGCATGTCTGATATAAATATTGAAAACTGTTTCATTTTTTTGTAGAAATACTGTGACATAAAACATAAAATCTACTCTATTTTTAGGCTCCCTCATGTAATGAGAACACCAGAAACCATCAATCAGTACAACAGGGCATACAGAGTATGATGAAGAGTTGTTGTACACCCTTATCACATGATCTCTTTTAAGTTCTCCAATAACTTTTCTTGTCCATTATTTAATAACCAGTTTTACTTTTTAACACCAGTCTTATTATCAGACCAGAGTACAAGGAAGTTTGCATTAATGGTTGCTTATTATTCTAAATACTGGTGATTTATTTGATATGTTAGCTATTTTTAATGTCTGTTGTGGATCCAGCTGTCTGTTCCACCATTTGATGTGAGGTTATAGATCCTGCCTGGTTTAAATGGTGGCTTACCTGTACATTAACAGGAAATGGGGGTGGAGCTAAAGTTACTTAACCTGGTACTTATAGTGCAACAGTGTCGTCGTAAGTGGTGAGCGTTTTATGCAGCTCACTTGATACTAAGTCAGTATCTTAAAATTGTTGGTAGGGAATTCTGTGATGAAAATAGCTTATTATTTTTATTAAATGTTTGTCTTTTTCTTTTCCTTGATTATTAAGTAAACAGACATTTGTGCACCATAGTTACACCTATTTTATGTTTTTTATTACTTCTGCGAAAGACCCTGGACATCCTGCCAGGTTACCATATAAAATATCACTCTATGTGTCGTCACATTATTTTAAAAAACTCAACAGACATTGGATATATATTAAATATTTTTCATTTAATTTTGATTTATTGACCATTTGTGACTGTAATACCCTCAAGTGACTTTATTGCACAAGCATTAAAACCCCTGATTAGAGAAAGCACGTATTCAACAGAGATGATGAAGTGATTCAATCTATTGAATGTCAAGTTTCATGAAAACTAAGAAAGTAAAATACAGAAAGGAGGTGATATGCCCACTTACGAAGAGAGCAAGGCATTTAATACAGTGAAGGTCAGACAAAGTCAAAGCAGTGTTTGCCTGCCATGTGGGGTGTTCATAACCAGGAATATCTAACCTGGCCTGACATGAGAGCCAAACACAGTCTGGCAACATAAGGTCACAAACTGAGATGCCATGACACTTTCACCAAGGGCAAAAGGGAAGTGCAAATGTTATGTTTGGAGTGTTTAATTGTACAGAGGTCTACTTCTGAGATTTGACGTATCACTCTTCCTGTGGCCGTATCTTAATGTGACAGCTTTCAAGTAAAACAACAGGTGAATGTCTTTCGAGCAGGGTGAGAATGTAACACTTAATCCATGGATCTTTGCCAGACCCAATTGAATATACTGGGAATGAACTGGAACAATGGGTGGCATCTAAGGCACAGAGACCAGTGAACAACCAAATATTGTTTTCAGGCTCAATGAAAGGTACACCAAAGCATCTGATAAGACAACAGATATTGTTTGTTGCCTGTATTGTTTCCAAAGGTGTTTCTTGCCTGTAACTTCCACAGCATAGCCAAAACTATTCAGCCATATTGGTGATAAATCTTAATAAGCATACTAATAATGCTGTGTCTGTCTAATAAAATGTCAGTCCTCTTCCTACAAAAAACATTTTCCTTAAAATATTCCCAAAGCCAATACTTGGATAAAAACACAAGGAGCTGTATAAATTTGCGTGTAGACATAAACAGTTGTGCTTATTTTTTCATAACCTACAGCATATTACTACAGGTTGTCGTAATTGTCCACTACTCAATGCAAATGTTTAGATTTGGTAATTAACTAGATTTTATGTAATTGAGTTATGCACATCACTGTGTCAACACATTAACAAAGTCTCATGCCTGCTTGGATCTGAAATGTTTCAGACACACCATAATGAAATAGCCCGTAGTACTGCACTGCAGCAAACACTGCTCCCTTGCTTCTTTCTAACACTCAGTCTTGCTTTGAAACACGTCCTCTGTACTGCAGTCATCCCTGCACATTTGTGCTGTTTGGATTGTGCCTCAGAGCAAAAGAGAAATAAAATGAAGCATTCGCTTTCTTATCTGACTTCCACAACAGGGCAAGACTGAAGCAATAAACCTATCACCAGCTTATTATTGTATGAAAATTTAATACAGTAAATAATCAACAAATAAATGACAAACAATTGGCAGTGATGTACTTTAATCTGCATCCTGAAAGCCATGTCCAGATGTCAGTGGGTAATTGCAGTGAGGCTCCTTCTGTTTCCTGGAGGGGTAGCCTCAGCAGGTCATGGAAGGTACTGCAGGTCCCAGAGACAGCCACAGTGCACAACAGCTTGCTGGTTACAGAATGGCTGCACAATACCATAGTCAACAGATGCTTTATATTTTCTAAGTCACAGATTGTCTTTAGGGCAGAGCATAACCCACTGTAAACCCAAGCTGTGCAGTCTCACTGATCTGATATTTTGGGTCTCTTTTTTTCCCAGACATAATTTTAGCATGTTTTTCAAGAAATAAATTGTTTGTAAATCTATAAATATTTAATTTGTTTATCTCAGGAACTAGGGTATTGTTATGACAATTGTGCACATTAAATCCCCTGTTTTTGCTCCTCTATACTGGCACAGGTTTTAATGATCTCTAGGTCTAGGTACAATATGTGTAATTCAACTGCTAGTAGACATCATTAATTCAATAAATACAAATACAACAATTATATTTAAGAAACAACAAACACATTCCATTACAAGTACAGCCAGTAGAAAAAAAAGGGTTAAATGCTCAAGTTATGAAAACAGACAACAGGAGGAACACAGCGTCTGAAGATGACGTTTCAATATCCCATTGCTATGTCTGAAAATTAAAACGTTAAACAGCCTTTTCTTTTCCCAGTGAAGACATGTCTACTCCTCTGTTTGTTACAAAACACCATATGCAGAGCTGCTCTCCATTTCACGTCAACACAATGTACATGAAAATAACACTGGATAAATGTGTCGCCTAGCTGAGCACAATGTATTAGAATTTCAACAGGAAACACAGTCATTCAGTAGTAAAGAGCTTCAATGATTTTGAAGGAGAGTTCATCTGGAGCACACTTGGAAAACAGAATGAAAAGAAGTTACGCATGGCACCAGCAATAAATAAAGTGAATGCAGTTGTGGTAGCAGCTGCTGATCCTCAGCAATCACATAACTAATAATCTAAAAGAAAATATGGTTCTCAGGGGAGAAGGGACATATATCTGAGTTAGTCAACAACTGACATGCTTAAGAGTAGGATTTAAATTTATTACAGACTAGTTACCTTTAATAGCACCGAAAATGGAAGAACAGAAATTAGGCAAAGGTCAGAGATCAAATTCATCGTGTTCTTTAACAGTGTATCACTAAATACACTGAATAATTTTCTCAAAAATCTATACTATTTTGCAAGTAGCCTGCAATGTAATTCAGCTCTAAACAGAAACATTGTTACTTCCTTAAAGAGTAGCAAGTTGATTTGCCTTCAGTGAAGGATGTATTACACTTAACAGACAGCTTACTATGCTGATGCTATAAAGCTTTAAATTAAATGGGTATCCATTACTGCACCGCAATGGACTGGCATCCCGTCCAGGGTGTATCCTCTCCAGCCTGTTGCCTGTCGGGATGGGCTCAGGCTCCAGAATGACTCTGTATTGTAGAGGGCAGCTAGAAAATGGATGGATGGGTATCCTTGCACTACAGAAATTGTATGACAACTTAATGGAGCCATCATAGTTTACTGTTACTTAAAATAATTAATTAAATATTCATTTTATTTCTATTGTAATATTTAAAAAAGATTCCTCAAGATCAAAGCAGAAAAAATCATAATAAGTCATAAAGGTACAGCAGTACTTTTACATGATTACAGGATAGAAAGTAATAACCATTAAACCTGTTTTAAAAATGCAATCAATTTCAAACCACAGACCGTACGCCTTATAAATTTCTTACAATCTTTATTATAATACAAATTGAGTGACCCAACAGATAGGCTTATCATGAAGGAGAGAATGGTAAGTTTACGGTATGCAGAACAAAAGAAAGAATGTGAAAATAGGCCGAGGGATGTGAGAAAAAAATAGATTTATAAAGACAAGGACTGCAGGGGGAGAGAGGAAGGCAGAAATTTGTGAATGATTGGTGAGGTTTAAACAAAAATTAGTCTATCTTTAAGAGTTCGGAGAAGGAGAACCTAGGGAGAATCCAGTTTAAAGATAATTTTGGCTTCTGAAGTCTTTTAGGAATAGAAATCTTTGAATCCTTGTGAAAGGACAGACACAAGCTAGAATGTGATAGAAGAAAGTGCCCAGAAATACCAAGAGATTAAAATCGAATAAGAAAACTGTACGTGTTAGGAGAGACCAAGGTGAAACCTAGACTTTTTTTTCTTTTTGTATGTTTTAATAGCATCTACTTTATAGGGGCTACAAATTATTCTAAGATTCTTTAATGTAAGATTCAAATAAATATAAAGTATACTATCATTGCTTGGTAATTCCTGATTTCATCTTGTTGTGCTAAAATATTGGCCAATGATATATAATCGTTGTTTCATTTGAGTTGAAACACTGTAAAATTAAAGGTTTTTGGAAAAGAACTAGTATTAATAGTAATAATAACTTTTTCTTTGTTTTCGCTTATGCTCATGTAATTAATGCAATATGTTTTTTTCTTTGCTTGCTTTATTTTATATTTTTCAGGTATATCAAACACAAAGCATATATCCTAAATGTGAAACTCCAAACATTACAGCAGAATGAAACTTATTTTTTATGTCAGTCAAAAATCCAAACCTGAGCTGGCTGTAACCTACTAAGGTTAAAAATCATTCTGTTTAAAATGCTGTCAGCACACTGCAGTTCACACTGGCAAGGAGGAAAAAGTAACAAGAGTCCACAAACTTATCAGATTCCAACTTTCCAATACAAATTTTCCTCACTCCACGGACTAGCTGCATGATCCTGATGAAATCCGTTATCATGGGGACAGAGATTGAATTCAAAAGGATTGGATAAACTAAAACACAAGAATTGTTATCAGATGAATGTCCAGGGGACCTGCCTAGTTATATGTAGTCTTATTAAAGAAGTGCAGTGATCCAGAGTAGAGACAGCAGGCACTTAGCATGGCAGAACAAAATGGGATACTCTCCTTGCCCTTTCTCATTTTCCATTTTTAAATGAGGAGGCTTAAAACCCTCACTGATATATTCTGTAAAGCCACTGGGAGTGACTAAATCGCCTCCAAGGTGAAATCAAATTGAGAAGTAAACAAGATAAAGTGAGCCTGATATTTATTTAATCGGACTCACTTTGCACCAATGAGTTTTCACCCAAGAATTCCATGTATCAATTCCTCTGGCTCCTTATTAAGTCCAAAGTTTTCTTCTACATATTTTTATTTAGGAAAGAAAGTAAAGAAAAATCCTTCCTCCTCTGGGTTTTGTGTGAATATGTAAAAGACAACACATGATTTGAAGTCAATATGCAGGTATGCAGTATAATTGTGAAAATCACTATTTATTAGTATTAACCTAAAATACAAAGATTATGTTACAACATTATGCTGTTATAAACCATGTACTGTATATGTGTATATATAGTTATGAACTGTTATAAACTGTAAATTTTAACACAATGTATTTTCATAAACAGAGATGAACCCAATTCTTATTAAACTGATCAAATCATTAATTAATTTTTTAAAGCTTAAAGACCTGTGATAAAGTGTTGAATACAACAGGTGAGCTGCCTATGACATTCTATCGCAATGTGCTGTCTTCCTGTAACATTTCGATTCAATTATCACTTCCGTGAGCTCTCTGACAGCTGTTAGCCTAGATTACTGACAGCAATGTCTCTGACTGAAATACAGGGCAAAGAGTTTAAAATAAACTCATGGACATTACACATTTCTGTCAACAGAAGTGTCAGATTTTTTTTAACTGTCCCTTCCTGATTTTAATGAAAAATGACACGAGACGGCAGTTTAATAAAGCCGATTCTAATGATATTTATTTTCCCTATTATAGCCTCTTGCTCTGTTGTCCTTTCATATCTATTTGCATTTTCATCCTGTGAAAAAACTATTTTGCTTAAGATTTAAGCCAAGAAATCTGAATTATTCAAATTTTATGTATCAAAGTTTTGCACATATCTAATATTAAATATCCCAAAATAAACAGAATTGCTTTACAATTGAAGCTGGTCAGCCAGTACAGTTTAAGGCCAAGTTTAAGGCCAAACCAGGTCTCATGGTTTATGAAGGAACAACACAAAATTAGGATGAGCACAACTACAATTTACAGGGTATACTGTATTTCAAATATTCCTTTCCTTTGAGCAACTACTCTACTCGAGTTCTATAGTTTTATTTACTCACATAATATTTAAGATTATATCACATAATAGCCTTTAATTTAATTTGAGTCTAAGAAAAAGTGAGATACACAGAATATGAAAAAACATATTTTGAAACATTACCCAATTACTACAAAAATCTAATCTCTTTCTGTGAGCTATATGATAATATAATAAGCTATGGCCACTATATTGTTTCAAAGTACAGTACATGACAATGACTGAACATTTGTTGATAAAACCAAATTAAGCATCAATATAACTTATTAAAGTTTGATATTTGGAGCAATCTATTCATATTCTGCAAATTCAGGTTGAGGTATTTGAAGACTTTTCATTTGACATTGTATGCATTTTATTATTTCACTTTGTGTTTACCAAATTTAATTTAATTGTAATGTATTATTGAAGGTAACCAGTTTGACACAACAACTATTTCAGGATAAATAATTTTTACTGTATGTACAGCATTTTAAGACCACTGAGTTGAAGGAGCTGTTAAAATGTTTAATACTATTACAAAATATCCATTTATTAGATGGTACACTGATGATGATTTTGTAACCCATTCAGCAGCCTCAGAACTTGAATCAAAATACTACCTTTGCACACATACTGTACTGTACTTTTGCTTTACAGCTACTTTCTTTTTAAGTTTTTTACTTCACAGAGTTTATGCATACATTCCTAGCCAATAACAGTAGTCTTAATGGAGCTATGGAAATTAAATTAGCAAATCTAGATTCCTCTAATCACTGAACTCTGGCTAATGAGTCCATCCCCCAGAAATGAATGAAGCAATAAGTGACAGACTATTCTAATGAATTAATACCACAGAATCTCATTAAATCCTATCATCTTAAAACACAAGATTAATGCAATGACTTTAATTACACATTCACAACTTAATTACACTTTGCTATCCCATCTTCATAGATAATTACTAACTTGTTTTCACTAATGGTTTATTATTATTTAAACTACTGCATGCTTTTCAAAAATACAATTATAGCTTCCCTTCCATGGGGGTACGTGGTTGTCACTGATTCTCACCATATGACCAAAGTACAGTATGTGATTTAAGCTGCAGTCTGGCAGGACCATTACCATTCGCTGATGAGCCTCTTCTATGAGGAATATTAATAAGGACTGAGAGGTTGTGGGTATGCTCAACAAACATCTTTGTGCCTTGATATGCTCTGATTTATGACAATCACTTATACTTGGTGCCATAAAAGGAAAGAAAAACATTCTATTTAGCAAGCTATAATAAAATTTTAATGCAAAAGAAAGTTAATAAATACTGTGGATTCCCCACTCAGTTGCTTAGACAGTGGATATAATTATATTATACACGCTACTTTCTTAGTGTACTTAGTGTTAGAATACTAACAAACACAAAACAGTAATAGCTTTTATTTAAGGATTCTTAAAATCTATATATACAGTAATCAACACGCACTGTATATACAAAGTGAGAAAACAGGTATGCTTTCTTACTTTCATACTCAGTGTCCTGTAGCATTTCAATAAGCTATGCTTGCATTTCTGAAGTCATTTGCCACATTTGACCATTTTCACAAAAAAATATGCATGAAATCCTGCTGCTTCAAATTTATTTGCAATATTTTGAGGAGGAAAAGAAAATGTACAGATAATATAATGGATTCTTTAGTCAAAGGGTCCCCTTTTTGTATTTTATTTGGGTCAGGACTTTAGCTGTAATCTCTCTCAGAATTTTGAAGCATCACAAACATGTGATGTCAGGGTCCCAAATGGGAATGTTCAAGTAGTCATTCAAATGCAATAGCTTATGTCGTTTGGGAGTCACTTCGTATCAAGTTCACCGTCCATCTATCTGTCTGTCCATTTATCTATTTAATTACACAGCACTGCTTACATTTTGAACTTTTTTCCATGGAGGAACATAATGGTTTTGGAGCATTAGACGAGGCATGACAACATGATTGGTGGGGGCTAAAGCATTAGTGTGACAGTGAGTGAGTGATCTAATGTGCATTTCATTTCCAAGCCAGCTGCGTCCGTATGGTGGCTCTCCACTGCTTGAATTTAAAGAAGGATGCACACAGAGTTCTGTAAATCAGTGGAAAGCAAGTCACAATAGCAATAAACTCACTCCAAAACTTTCAAGAATATTTAGGCAGAATGTATAAGAACTCCAGATGTACTACCTAAATGAGCAAACATTACAGCTTGCACTTGTTAACTCCTCAGAACACACAAAAGGCACTGGGTTTTGTGGTATGTTTTTCAGAAAGACTCCAAAGGCTTAATTACTGAGTATCGAAAGAAGTTAGTTGACTGTGGAAGGTGCTGAAAACCAGAATAACTATATAACATGTCCTAAAGCTTTATACACAGAGATCTTACACCCTGCAGGTATACTTTTCTTTTTCAGTATTGAACATTTTTTTCATCATGTTTTTAGTGACCATTTTCAACATTTCACTATTTTGCTTTCAGTTCACCATTAGCTGCAGAAAAGCTAAAGAAATAAGTGAGTTCATTCTGTAAGTACAATGAAATGGAGAAAAAATAATTTTCTTGATAGGCATGTATAAGTCCTGTAGAACAAATACATGTTAAACAGATACTTAAAAACTACAGAGAAATGCTAGAAATATTCTTACAAATAATTCAAACTAATGCCTTATTTTGCCCATTAAATAAGGTAGATATTTTCAGTGAACAACTATGTATATTTTCAAATATATTTTCTTGTGATGTTTGTATTGTGGTCTTCTGTGGGTATAAATGAATATCTGCAATACCTTACTTCAAATATTTAAAGGAATCTACAGATACATTCAGAATAGATTTCACACATGAGATACACTGCTCTGGACTTAACATTCCGATTTCAGTTTCTAGACATATTTTAGTTTTCAATCTTTGCTAAACTTTAACTATGAATTATAGATGAATTGCAATCATGCTGTCTTTTAGACATAGAAGTATAAATATTAATCATAATTCATTTAACATGGATCACTGAATTTTGTAAAAAGCAAACTTCTGTGGCTTCAATTGAGAAACCATTGTTTTTGTAATAAATTGAAGAATTTTGCTTGCACCCCCATGTCATCCCATTGAGCACCAGCCTGAAAAGCACCCCACTTTTATCATGTTTTCTTGTTCTGCATCAGCACCCTGTTATCTACTAGGTAATGATTCTGAATTCTTGTCTATTTATTCAGTTTCACTCTAAGCCACGTAGTCAATATTACAATTTACAATTATTTTTAACCAGAATATATGCTTCCTTTTACAGTATGAGTATGAGTGTAATACAAGGAATTCTCTGTATTAAACATAAAGTTACCTATTAAATACCTTGGAGCCTGGTTAAAAGTACTGCTGTTCTGCAGTTAGTTAAATAATTAGGTGTAACAAGTATGTAATTGAGAGATGAGGTGAAACAAGAAAACAGAAGGCCCTAGACCCTCTAGGAATTGAGTCTTAGACCCCTGCACTAGGATGGGTCGCTATTTATAGGCAACAAGAAATTGCTTTTATACAACAGTTCAATACATTTCTGTCTGTTTACCACCACTGAGTACAAGATCCAGCTTGTATTTGAATGGCTAACAGTTTTGTTTTTTATTTTCCAAATGACTTTGTATCAAACTAAAATATAAGCCACTTATTGTTCAAGCGTTAAAAATCTTTAATATAAAAAGACTAGTACAACATGTATCTTGTTTACAATGTTAAACAGCTACCATTTTGTTCTCCATTTTCAATATTTATCTGAAAAAAAAAACAAATTACTTCAGAAATGAAACCAGATATATATAGAGACTCAATTAGACTCCAAGTGATATTCAAATTTAAAAAATGAGCTACATAATCTGACAAAAAAATCTGCAGATAAAACGATGTGCAAATATTAATTCCCAATATTTTAATCGGCTCCAATATTTACAAGGCCTGCTGCTGTAATCCTCTAATAACTGAATTTTCATTTGCAAGATATTATAATTGATGGCTTTGGATATACCAGCAATGTTGCAGAGTTTTTTCCCATGTTCACCATGCACTCACTGTGCTGTGTTCTCACAGTATGGAAAAATGTATTCAACCCTTTTATGCAAGATATTTCCACAAGACTTTAAATCAGTTGAATAAAAGGAATAACCAACAGGCGTAACCAATTAA
This sequence comes from Lepisosteus platostomus, assembly GCF_059453375.1. NCBI lineage: Eukaryota > Metazoa > Chordata > Actinopteri > Semionotiformes > Lepisosteidae > Lepisosteus > Lepisosteus platostomus. The sequence continues at coordinate 8,157,597 of NC_142635.1, read as the reverse complement.
TCATTAGGGGCACTTTATGCGCTATGCATTTCTACTATATGACCTCTATCGATACATAATTATAATTTATGCTCTTCTGGAAATCTGATTTTGAAGACTGATTGTTTAGTGTACAACCATCATATGCTATTTTACTTTAAATGAACAGTACAGTATGAAGTACAGATAGTTCTTGTTTCTTTTCCCTGTGTGAGTTCATGAACTTTATCAACACTTTAAGATTATGCTTTTTTAAGATACAGCAGCTTTTACACTATGGAGGTGATGGAGATGCCTCAAGCAGTGTACCTCCACCTTATTTTAATTAATTGAAATCATCTACCATTCTTCATATCATCCAATCATCCAATAAGTAACCCAGCCCTTTGCAGAGATTACATATACAGTGTAACAACTGTATGCACACATAAAACATAGAGTAATACTTTATATAATTAGGCAAGGAATACAAGAATGTAATTGTTCTTTATTAATTGCATCTAATTTGCACTAACTTACAGTACATTAAGAAGCATTTAGGGACTAATTACAAGATATAGAGTTGGATTCAAAGACCTTGATTACTATTAGTTCTCAACTTGCTTTCCTAAACCTTGGGCCAACCAACATTAGTACGAAGCAGGTTGTGTGAAATGACTTGCATAGAGTTTATCAAAGGTAATTTAAATGTTGCTAAGAACCGAGTACTGTACCAGCCTAAAACGCTCTCCACTTTATCAGCTTATTGTTCTTTTTTGTAAGACCCTAATTTAAACCTCCAGCCTCTTGTATACTGTATTTGTCTTGTAAAGAGGTCTTGCCCTCACTTTTCCATTCAGTTCCTCACCAGGTGCCTCCTTCCTTCCATCTCTCACATACTGTAGTGCTATCATTTCACATGCATTGACACACACATCAGTCACACAAAGAATAGAAAGCACAGACATTTATTTGAGCTCTGAGTTACATGTGCCTTAAAAATAAATTACTAGCAGTGAAAGGCCTTTAAAACATGATAAATTATTTTAAAGCAATATAATACATCTACACCAATGCAGAATTGAGGTGTAGCACCAATTAGCGGTTGTTAAAATGCCTTCCTTCAATGTATCTGACAGGTCAAAAATATCAGTACTGAGATATGCATAAACATGCACATGTCTATATCTGTACTTATAGAAGTATTGGGCAGGGGGTCATTTTAATAATGCCACAGTTAATATTTTCCACTTCTACAGGAATAAAAGATCTAAAAAATCCAGCTCACTTGAAAGTAATCAGTGATCACACACCAAGAAAGTGCCAATCCATTCCAAGACTTTGAACCTTCCAATAAATTAATTACTTTAATTGATCCCTAACTGCTGATGATCACTTTGATAATAAAGGATAAGCTGGAGCAAAACAATGCAATGAAATTGAAGTGCCAGCACTAGTCACACCAAAACATATTACTTTGTATGTATAATCCAGTTAACAGCTTCCATGACAAATCTTGGAAAAGGTATCAGATTGGAATTTCAAGCATCTTCTTTGTGAAGTAGTCTCTTTGAGGATATTAAATTGTTTAAAATTGTTGTGATATTAAAGTGTTGTTTATTTTAATAAAATAAAAAATACTTCAGTGGAGTGCATCTCTCACTAAGTCATGTAACGTTTTTTTAATTGATAGGACATTTAGATGACTGTTTAAATGTTTTTTATACCTGCTGGCTATCCCTGTAGGAAGGCCAGGAGAGAACAATGATCTCTCTCAAGGGGCCTGTCCTAGAATGACTTCTTTTCTTTAAAATAAAAGATACATATTTATTCCCCTTGATGGTTTAAACATTTAAGAGCACAATTTTCATCAACAAGGATTGCTCACCCAGGCCTTTCCCATGTAGACTGGTTCACTGTGCAGGTTTGATTTGAAGCTAAAAGCATTGATTACTAAAAAAGTCATGCCTCAAATAGAGTGACGTGTTTAGTAAAAGCCCCCCCTCTCTGAGAGCTGAATGGGTCATAACCTCAGAGATGTTTCTATACCATTATATAACTGTAAAATATTCCTGCCTAGGACTTCACGGAAACTCCTCAAAAAGAGCAGGTGCTTGGGTTTTTGTTATATTTATATATACTGTAAATATATAAATACAGTATTACAAACATGTATTTACAGTACTTGTCAGGAACCCCGAATGATTTAAGATTTTCATAATTTTCTAAAGATATTTATAAAAGTATCAATTCAAAGACAAAACACACTTGCTCTTCCATCAGAGGGATTCGTTTCTTAAGTTATATATCACTGAGCTGATGTAATCAATATATGCACACAATACTTTAAAACAATCTACATTCTCAATACCAAAAACAGCAAAAAGCAAAAAGAGTCTGATCTTTATACATTTTTGGATTGGGTGTAACAAAGACTTTTCTGTTTTCTTTCTTTAAAGGATTGCTCTCCTGAGCACACATTTCTGGAATAGTTATTAATTTAAATTAAATAATTTGGCAATAAGTAAAGGTATTTAATTGTATTTATTTGATAGGTGTAAATCAACATTTAAAGCCCTGGTAACTCTCTCATGGGGTTAAAGGTTGAAGCGAAGTTTACGCTCCCATAGTGTTAAGAGTTTGGGAGGGAGAAGCACAGATCTTCTATACAGTTGAAGGGGGAAGCGTGGTTCTCTCTCTTATACTGAACTTAAAGAGAAAAACAAGGTTTGCTCTCTCATCGTAAAGGTTTACAAAAAATAGGGAATCTCGATAGGCAATATAGATTCCAGACCAAGTAATACCTAATTTCACTAATTTCTAATACCTACCACTGTTAAGTCCATATAGTTTTATTATTCTGCTTATAGCAAGCAGGATATAAGAACCCTATTAACAGGAGGTCAACGTGTGTTTTTCCTACCTATGCATAACTACATTACAACACTGTAATAACTTTATAGGCAATACATTAATGCTCTGGAAGCTTGAACACAGAGGACACACCTGGCCAACCACTTGATCTGAAAACGTTTTTTTTGGGAAAGCACCAATAAAGCTACCATCTACCAAGCTGTCAAAAACCGAGTGTAAACGAAGGCTGTATACAATAAATTCTCAGAGGATGCTTGAGCAAACTCATTATCTGTGCTGGACTCAGTCTCAGGAATTCAGCATACAATGATTCTGCCAGTCACCTATGTTTTCAGATGAAAAAGTATCCATGATGCATGAGAAAAAATAATAAAACAAAGGCAAATGACAGACTAATATGTCCCCAAGTACCACATGATATTAACAGGTAATATTCATAAAAATATGGCATAGTACCTGTAATACATTATAGTTTTGCAGTACAGACATTCTGATTTATATATAAAGTATGTGTATTTGCATTCACAGTGCCCTCCAAAGAATTGTGACAATAAAGTCAAAACATTTTTGCTTTATATCAACCAATTTGTATTATTATAAGAACAATAATATAAATGATAAACACAATGTAAAACAGATTAATATTGAGGCAATTACTATACATGCATATAAACAATACAGTATTTTTTAGATTACTATTGTAGTATTCAGACAAACTCATTGGGTTTTGGGTTGTGCCCAGATTTTAAGAGGTCCTAAATATTGGTACACATTCACTTTAAATAAGTCTCAAGTGTTACAATCAGACGTTAGCTACTGTATGTATCACGCTTGCAGTAATTGCATAACATTATTCATGACAAAGTATGTTCACCAAATGCTTTGTATAATCATTTGAAATGTTTGGCCAAGCCCTTGCTGCAGCCACAATTCATCCTTGCCTCTTCTTCTCTTGAGGTGCTCCTGTTCTTACAAGTTCAATTGCATTTTGATCTGGAGACGGACTTGGCAAGTCTAAGATTTTCCATGAACATCTGACAGCTATGAAAGCAAAAACTATTTCTGCACACCATTCTGCTGACACCAACGAAACTTCCATCATCCAATAAGAAAAGAAGGGCGGTGCTAGAGGTGGCCATGCCAGTGATAGTAATGCTTTATCAAGGTAATGGAGGGCAGTGACATGGTTTCTTACACTGAATACTTTAAGTCGAGAACCGTTGTTAATTTTGATAATTTTGTGCCAGTTCCTAATTCTGCTGTCTCAGTCATCTGCAAACTGAATTTTGATACCTCCACTTTGGAGGTTGTTATTTTTTTTCTGACAGTTGTTTTATGGTTTTCAATATCTGTGAGCATTTTCTGTCATCAGCTGCTGATGTTTTTTTTCCGCAAATCTTGCCTAGGCTGATTGGCAATTATACCTGTAATTGTATGTCCAATTTCTCTACAATGGTTGTGATTGAGTTCCTCTTTTTCTCTCTGCTCCAAAATGCCTGTTTTTCTTTTAAAAAAGTTCCACGGTTTTCATTTTGACTTTCGACTCCAGACTTCAGACACTGTAGCCAAAGGGAGACAGGTTGATAGGATTTTCACAGCTCTTTTATGAGTGCCTAATTACCCAGCAACAAGCACCTGATTGAAAAGAGACACCTGTCAGCCAATTATTCCAGTACCTTTGTTCCTTCAAAATAAACAGGCACAGCACCATTAGTTTGTTCAATTGACCTAAGATGGTAGAACTGAATTGACGTTTTAATTTTAATAATACTAGAAGTTGTTCTCATCTGTCATGCTTTTTTCCATTAGAAGGGCTTAATAAAATACTTAAGGAGGGCACTGTACAGTATATAGTATATAAATTACCTATTTTATTAAAGAAATCTTGCAATCTGTAAAATCCTTTCAATGTCCTCAGCTTCATCTACCTGAACAGGACTGCTCCATATCATCATCATTTATTCCCTGCAGTTTATTTGCTAATTCATATTTGGTTATGACATTCAGTTCTGCATCTATCACAACTACAGTATATGCCACAAGTCTACTGTAGTGACTAACTTGCAAGCGTGTTTGTTAATCCATTATTTCTTCAGAAGCTAGCCAGCGGGCAGGAATTCGGTATTCTGAGCCATGAATTTCACATTCAAATTACACTGCTAGACCCTTTTCTCCCAGTCATCATTAGTGTACTGGGTTGGCACAATGTGAGGTAGTGAATTTGACTAACTCTTCAACAGCTCTGCTTTTTGTTTCGCCCCGCAGCCTACAAATACATCGCATGTGACACCTCCTCATTCGGTTCTGTGTGGAATCATAATGTGCATAATATTAAAATGTGTGATGGATGAGCAATAAAACTGTCATTTCCCTTGAAACAAATATTTTCCCTGTCAATCTGGGCTTTAAAAGGGCCATCTGCTGTTTTATTTCAAGTAAATTCGTCTTGTTTGTGTGTTTAATATATTTTAATTATTTTTTTTATATATAAGAAAACACAATACATTTTAATAATTAAGTACTGTGGAAGCTATCCAAAATTTAAGACAGAATACTTAATATATTTTGACAACTTACTATTATGGTTACTATTTAAAATGAAAAGCATCAATTACAAAGCTGTAAGCTTCACATTCCTTACACAAAACTGGTTGCAGACTATGCCACTAAATCATTTGTAAACTAGTGGTCTGATACCTATTAAGTCTTATAATTGAATGATGCAGAAGAAATACTGCAGTATTAGTGAATTTCTGCTGCAGGTTATTTTCTAACTCCTTCTACAGCTAACCTTCATTTATCAAGATGCTGCTTATCAGAATAATGAGTAAAACTTGAAATTCTGCTAATGGGGGTGCAGAGATAAAGGACTGAAGCTATACCCTGCTTCCTACTAGCAGCAATTACCTTGCGATGCCTAATTTAAAGAACATATCCGTTCAAGCTCAGTGTTCATAAGGACACTGACAATAATAACTGTTCAGTTTGTCTGCTGGTGCTATGGTGCCTACTGTACATAATCAAATAACACTTCCTTAATATGAGTATGAGAGCACTTATAAATTAGCAAACACAGGTTAAAACAGTGCTGAAACATAGAAAAAGAAACAACATGTCAGCAGTTAAGACTGTGTTTTCAACATACTGTACCTGAAGACTCCACATTCAAGAACTTTTTTGCATTTCAGCAAAGCTACTGAGGATCATATGTATTTCTAATGGCCCTGATATAACATAATGAGATATACAGTATTATTTTATTTGCCCTTGTGGAAGGGAAGTTAAACCATAATGCTGCAACAAACATGAATAATCTTCCTCTGACTCCTTATAGTATCACCATATGTAGCTTGTGGGTGTCTACTGTCATTCAAATGAACAGGTGTCAAAGGTATCAATGAAGCTTATGAAAAGGCCAAAAATGTATGACAATGCAAAGAAAACCAAGTGTTCATTTTAGCAGCAGATCTGTGTAAGTCAGGCTCTGTCTTTAGGTAGCTTAGAGCTCCTGTTTAACTTAGCATCCTGCCACAGAAGCAGCAAGGTTACCATAAGATAAAGACCTCAAGCAAAGCAACAACAAGAGTTTTTCAACTCGTGAGACATACTTGCTGTCACTTTCTTAGAAAATGTCCTAAATCCACAATAAACTTCAGAATAGAACTGCCCTTTTTGATCATCTGCCATGGGTTTATTTACCTGGTATTGGATATAAACACAGTCCAATATTGTGCACAGAAATGCCAATGCCTTCTCAACAATGGTCAAGATTAGATTAGATGGATTAGCAATCATCAGAAACTGATTTTAGGAAAATGCAGTAATTGTCAGCATCTGATCTACACATACTGTAGCTAGGCTCTCTATACTAACCACCATATGTGAAAAAGATTAATCTAAGTCAACCACACAACTGTGAGGGTTAATAAAGACCATTTGTTGTAAAAGGAAATAAAAAACAAGATATTTCTTTTAAGTATGCCAAATGTCTTTGCTGCCAAAAGTCTCACAAAGAATTAATTATACAAGTTAATATAATAAAATGATGGCTACAAACAAGAGGCTCATTTGGTTGCTAGCAGCTAATTGATCACCCAGGCATTTCTTGAATGGTAGCTTTGACAACATGTCTGTGTAGCTTGTTGATCACATAACTCTCTGTGTAAAACCATGTCTTCTGCTCTTGGTTTTGATATACAGTAAGACCAGGAATGTATCTGGTCATTCTTCCCTGTACTGATATAAGAGCACCAATATATATAATTTTGTAATAGTGTTGACCAAGATTATACACTTTAATCTAGAATAATGTTTTTTTGTACTACATTGTACAATTTTTATTTTTAAATTTTTACACATCTTAATTCACTCTCGACATTCAAGTCCCTACTACAGACCCTGCTGTAGTGCCTTTGAGTGACTTTACCCTAATTGCTCCAGTACACCCAGCTGTGTAAATGGGGACTTTTTCCTTTTCCTACCTGTAAGAAATGCTTTGCACTTGTCTACATTAAATATCATCTGTCAGATTTTTTTTTTGCTCAGTTTTTACTGTTGTCAACATTTATTGTCTGTCTTTATCTAAATCTTTGGATTTCCTTGCCAACTTTTGCACAGTTTGCCAACTATTCTATTTAAGTATCATTTCTAAACTTGAATATAGTCAAGTCAACTCAAGCAGAATCTCAATTAACTGTATAAATTAAGAGTGGCAGTCTTAATAAAGATCCTTGTAGCATTCCACTAATGATATTATCTCAATCTGAGTATTTAGCCCTACTCAACATCTACTCTTTGTTTTCTATACTCTAGACTGTTGTTAATTCAGAGAAATTCATTACCTTATTTTGCCTTTAATTTTGGAGTTAATTTTTTATGAGGAAAATTACCCAAAAATCTTTCGAAAATCTAAGTAGACCATATTACGTTTGTAACACTTGTTTAGCTTTAACTAGTTAAGTTAAACCTTTTCTAAAGCCATCGAGAATATTGCCTGAGCATTCTCTTACATGTACATTATAATAGTATGACTAATTAATTTACGTATAATTACTTGATTCAATTTTGTTACAATTTTTATGGATAGGTGTTACATTAGTAATTTTCCAGTCAATGGATATTACCCCTGGCTCAAATGACTGTAGAGAAAATTTGAGTAACAGACTATGAACAGCATTTCTAATGCTACACTGAAGATAAATTGTAATTGCTGTTTTGTCAATTTGCATTCATTTTTCAGTACTGCATCTGTTAAATGCTCCATCAGTGTTCTCTTGCTGTACCGAAATCAGATTCCACCAACTATTATTAGGTGTCAATAATAAATAAAGAAAAAATAGCAAAAGACAACACAAGCATTCTCTACAGCAGGAGGAGCCAACTAAATCCCCTTGTGTCTTCCTAAGTCTTCCCAAGTCTTGGAGAGTCTCTGTCCAGTAAAACTTAATTCACGTTTATATAATCTAATTTGTTAAAAAATTGCAGCAAAAGCAAGTTTTGATCAATTTAGTTAATTGGTTCAGTTAACAAACTGTGGTCCTTGAGAGCTACAAAGTGTTCTTTTCCCTAAAATACTACACTTCCACAACAGAAGAAGAAGAACACGAGTCAAGTCTTTATGCGAATGATAGCAGAAGTAGGAAGCAAGTTACTCAGCCACATTGTTGAAACTAATACACTGGTATCCTTGAATAATTGGCTGTATAAGATCCTCAAATTAATTAACTTGCAAATGGTCTAGATGGGCCGATGGCTTCCTCATCTGTAAACAATCTTACAAGATGTTCTGAAATTAAGTTAAGGGTGAACATTGAAACCTGGATTTTAGCCCTCCAGGATAAGGACTGGTAACCTCTGAACTACAATAAATGTCACTGAAATAAGGTATACTTAAAAGTTTTATGAGACTTGTTGGTCTCTATGAAAATAGGCTATGGTTAAATACATTTATTCTTGATGCCAAGTCACAAGGCTGTACCAACAAAACAAAGACATATTTCATATATTCACATGGGCCCACCAACAGTTTCTACTGTATGACCACTCTTGTAATTTGTCAGCTGCTGTGGTTGTTTAAAGCACAATGTCCCCAGTCACTAAGGACATACAATCCACTTGCTTGTCAAAGGAAAATTGCCTACTTTGAAAAGACCAGTACTTATCTGGTCAAATTAGTTTCACTAGATGTGCTGTTCAAATGTGGCTGTAGTTGACCTTGTGTCTTCCATGGTTTAAAAAAATTGAAAAAAACAAATGCCTCTTATAAGATCTGTTTTCTTTTATTGCTGTCTTTATTGTCTAGCTTAGGTTTACATTTTTCTTTTTAGAATACCATTGATGAAGAAAACAACATAGGAAATACATGAACAACTGTACTGTATGTAGTTTACCACAAACAAGTAAATTATAGCACAATTCTGCTGGCAGATATTGCAGATACACTACTGTAAAGGCTGATGTTAATATTGTTGTTTATTATGGCTATGCCTTGTTCAGATTACAAATTTGTTTTTCTTCATTATACTACTTAAAAATGTACATCAGGAAATAATAAAATCACCTTAAAAAGTCTACCTTGGAAAACATTCAGAAGCGCCACTGGCAAGGTGGAAATGGGTATTTAATATAGTTTCAGTGCCACATAATTTCAGTTTTGGCTGAAGTTACACTTGGAGCCAAGAGCTATTCTATACTGGCTGACAGCTGTATGATATAAAGTGAGTCTTGCTGCGTCAATAAATAGTAACAGTGAAAGTTGATGGTGCTGTCTGTCTTTGAAAGTAGACTAATTCTGAAACAACTTATGGAATGCAGCGGTATGCACACCTACAATTTCCAAATAATTTATGGCCACGGCAGTTCTGCCATGGAAATGAAAATCAAACTTTAATTCACTCAATGGTGCTGATGCTTTCTAGATGAACTCCTACATTTCCAAGTACAGTGAAATTCAATATCCCTTGGTTGAAGTGGTAAAGTGAAAATTAAATTAATTTCCTTCATTAAAGTGTGCTTTCCCTGTCTTGACCTAATCAGGATTAGAGGGCAGTAATCAGACCTGCGTCAATACTGGTGTTGCTGTCTAATACTATCGGGAGTTTCTTTTGGTTTCATATCTGTAAATACATGAAGAGCAGCAGTATGTGTGTACTTAGTACATTTGAGGTCCATTTTTCAATTAATATTTTGAAGTGGCTAAGCTTATATTTTGGGGTTATGGAATTAAAACAAATATATGCATACAATCTTTACGGTATATTTTTTTATTTAAAATTTCTCTCATAATAGATCTTAACCTGAGCTGCATAATCTGAGCACATCAACCTAGCTGTGGATAATTAATTTATAGTCTGATTATCCAAACCACTGACTCTATGCAACTAGAACACATATCCCTCTGTCAAAGAGCTACTTTTGCAATAGCGGGGTTGCAGTCTCTGTCTTCACATACAGTATATGTATATGTTACATGCCTTATTGGCCAGCAGGGATCATGTGTTACACACACCCCCCCCACTAAGAGATTGCATGGTTCAGCAGCACAACGCAGACTAAGTGCTACATTTAAGGCATGCAGCTGCACCAGGGGTGATCAGAACCAGTAGTTAAGCTCTTGTAAACAACATTGTTATTTTTTGCCCATGATCTGTCTGCAAATTAACAACTTGTTGGTCTACAGATTAACATGGCTTGAGAACATTCCTCAACAGTAGCTTAATGCTCAAATGAATATACTCACATACAGTACTGTATATAGAGCATGTGTTTATCCTGACCACAAAGCTCAGTCATAATATAAACATAATGTCGCTGGTTGTTATTGCAGATCCATTCTTACAAATAAACTGTCTTTAATTTGCTATATTCAGGTAAGTTAAACATCAGAAACCCTAAACACTTAAATGAAAAAGCCAAAATAAAAAGAAAATCTAATAAACTACATTAAACTGCAATTCTGTAGTTATGTCATTGTATGATAATTGCATGCTTTAATATTTCCATAATGCCACACTGCCAATTTAAAAAATTAGACTTCTCAGTGTAGTCTCTGAAACATCAAAGGATTCTCAAGTACAAGAAAGACAGGTACAGCACAAGCACTGATGTATTCTGCACATTCAAGCACATTGCAGCATCTGTGAACACTAAACGTCTGTGTCTGTGAAACCAGATATCTAGAATCAATCAAGATTTAGGCTACAGTACAATTCTAAGAAAGCAGAGAAGAATTGGTACACTTCCAGGGACAGTGGTTTGTAAATCAATACACTGTGAAATTTCTACAGATGCACATGATATGTATGACGAGTTATTAAACACATCATTACTGAAATATATCCAAAATTATTTTGAGTTTAATGTATTAAACTAAAAAATAAACATCAAACAGCATGCCCTTTAAAAAATATTGACTTCATGAAGCTCTAAAATTATTTCACTAGATACATTATCTTTTCACTGTACTGTATTGTTCACGTCAGAAATGAGCACTAATTTCATGGTGGATTATTATCTGTAATTAAATGTAATGTGATCCTATCTGAAAAGATAATGTTAGTCCTTAAATTAGGAATTCCTTCTAAATCTCACTGGAAACATTTAAGCATGAAATTCTTCTCATTCTCATTGCTTTAGTTATTTTAATAAGTCTTAAGCTCTAATGTCCTCTCTAATGGTCTAGAAAATGTGCAAAAGTGCCCAAGCAAGCAAGTGTAATAAAATTATTTTTTCTCATTTTTTGTCCTCAAACCAAAATCGTAGTCTTTTGTGAAACAGACCTGCCGTATCACAGTTACATATAATTTCACAACAGGAAAAGTCCATTTTTATTATTGTATTATTTCTTTCCATAATCATAAATTAACCCCCACATCTGGTCTTATTATTAAGATTTTAACATCTAAGTTTTAAAAGTGCTATTGGCAGCTATAAGCCGTGCATTTTTTTCCTATACTAGATTTCTGTGCAAAACTGGTAGGTGGGATGACTTTGGACTTAATCAAAGTACATTACATCTCACGTAAAGTGTAAATCCAACACCACTACAGCTATATATAAGAGCTTTAAAATACATAGAAGAAAAATACACTACAAAGGACCTGTCTGCAACAGCAAGGTCATTTCTCCAGATTGTGTTGCCAAGTACTGTACATTGTGCCTGACAAACACATGATTCTTGTTTCACAGAATAATACAGCTCTGTATTCCATTACTTACCAGTGTTTGAAAACTCAAATTGACTTCAATCTTTATCTTGTTTTTTGCCTTTGAACTTCACTGCTCTGCTCCCTAAGTAAAGCTTTGCTGTGAAGATGCAGGAAATAATATAGACTCATTTAGCATGTTGATGTACTGTAAAATAAAATAAGGCAAACAAATTAATGCAAATGGAAAACTGTTAACATTGATATTGTGTAATATCACTGTTATTTTAACTGACACTTGTCTTCCTTTCTCAAGGATGTGTCAAAGGCAAAATCCGTAACCTCACATTATATCCAGATAAGAGGCTTCATTATCAGCCTCCTCTGTAGAAGACAATCTGTAATATATGTCTGTCTGTATTGGGTCAAACCATATCCACAATCAAAGTAGACATCCATATTTGATTAATTATAGTCTCAAGAAACTTTAAAATGAGGAGAACGTATTCTAGTGGGTGTGGAATTTCTCAAGGTGAATCACTGCATCTTATCAAAATTGTGCTATTTCCTCCCCAAGATTACTTTCACTCTAGTTAAAATGGAAAAAAAATATCAGATTATAGCAGTGTGGGTTAAAGATTGCTTTAATGTGTGTGCTGTTTGCATTTAGAATGACAAGCTACTTGAGAGCACTTCTAATTGTGTTTTCCTACATTTAAAATTGAAGTCTAAATGTCTGACCTTTGTGCATTACAGATTTTCCTTAGCTTTCAGAGGCAGGTGGCAGCAGCTTTTTTCTCTCTTTTTTTAGAGTGCACCAGATGGACAGAGTTAATTGGAGCTCAATTACTGAAACCCTGTTCAATGGAATCATTAAGTATCTTCCCAGTGGTGTTAAATATCTTGTTCCTGTGTTCGCCGTCTTTACATAGGAGTTTTTAGGAGCCAGTCTAAAAGAATTTTATTGCCTACACAGAATTGTAAAAAAGGATTTATCTAATAACATATTTGTACTTAGGCCTAAAGGAACTGTTTTTGTGTTATATTTCACCACAGGTGGTGCAGAATGGCATGCCGCAGGTTGCCACCTGTCATAGAATTCCTCCCAATGACAGCAAAATAATCTGAAAGCAAAGCTGATTTTTCAACTGTAACAAGGTTTGAGTTAGTGTCAAAAATTTATTATGGAGAACTTTTTCTGTCTAATGCTTAATTTAAAACATACTGGACTGTTAATTAGCTGGCATTTGTGTGTGTCTATGTGTGTGTGCCCTGCGCTGGACTGGCGTCCTTTCTAGGGTGTATCCCGATTTGCACCCGTTGCTTGCTGGGATAGGTTTCAGCAACCCTGTATTGGATAAAGTGATTAAACCTGGAAAGGATGAATGGATTAGTTATCTGTTTCCATCGTTGTATTTGTTTTTTGCTTTGAATGCGAGGTTTAGGAGTAATATTTATTGTGACTTCAAGGTGTTATGATTGCAAGCTTTAAAGCAACAAAATGTGCAAGCTGTGCAAGGGGTGAATAGTTTTGTAAAGTACTGTATAAACATCTAATGCATGGGGAGATACTTCTTAGTTTGTCTTCATTTAAACCTATTTTGAAAAAATAAGTAGTAATTGGTATTATAGCCACAAGTCCTTTTGAATAAATCTCTTAATAAATTAAAAAGGTCCATAAATTACTTAATTCATTAAATTAAGATAACTGAATAATTAATTTGTTTAAATGTGGTACTGTCATACATCAAAGTGATGTTAAGGACTTCTTCTGTTGTTCAATTCTTCCTTGGATGATTTTTAAAATAAAAAAAAAATAGCAATAAGGGTATAATACAATACAATATATAAAATACAATATGGTATAAGGAATCACGGGGGAATAATATTTTGATGAATCACAGATCTCACTTACTCTTTCCTTATAATATACACCATTAAACATGCTTTTCAAAAGTAACACAACAGTAAAGAACAAATCTATTTTTTAACTTGAACAATATTGTCAGAAACCACCATCGCTTATCAAGGTGGAATAGCTGGATATTCTCTTAATGGCAAGCAAACTTGAGACACATCGCTTGACAAAGAATGAAACACCGATTTACTCCTTTCATGTATAATAAATACAGCCACGCTCTCATACCTGCAGGCAGAGATAGTAATGTCTTAATTGACTGCTAGATACTAGAACTTTCATGCACACTGTTCTAATGATGGTCTCATAATATATCACTCTTGTCCCTAGATGGTAATTACATTAATTTACTTTTCCATAAATTAATTAGCTGGCTCCTTTTCCACAATCAAGTTTAGCTGCCAAGGGCCGCAGACACATTTATTGAGTACATTTAAAACCCTCTAATAAAATTCCTTTCACAGGGGCCAACTCTGGAGCTGTCAAGTTTCATTTCTTGAATACAAAGCTTTTGATGTTTTTGTTTGCTGGGGGGTCTGCTCAGTATTTTGGCACCTTGAAGATGCAGAATCACAGTTGTGTCAAGTGACCTATGTTCATGCAATTTCCCCTTGCTTTTTTATCTCTGTAAGCACTTCAAATCATGAGACAAAACTAACATGATGTACAATGGTAGCCAATACACTCTGATACCTGAAGTAAACACCACCTCTTTATAACCATCAGCAGCTTATTTTGGTTTATAGTATCTGTAATTATACTGTACCATACTTTAAGAAGAAAAGCATTAAAGAAACAGGATGATACCTATAATGTTGGTAACACTGGTTTTGCCTTATTTGTCTTTTCAAATGTCAAGAACCAAGGTTAATGCAAGAAATGTTTGGTTTGTGGGTGATACCTCAAAAGCCCAAAATATAACATTCCCACTTGGAAAGTCCTGGCTTCTTTAAGAACAGACTACTTTCTGAGTTCAGAAATACTCTGCATTTTGTATTGTCATTCTGTGAAGTTTTAATTGAAAGGTTGGTTATGCTAGTTACAGATTAGAAAATCTCTGCATAAAAAACAATGTTCACAAAACATTAATTATCTCAGTTTTGTATGAGAAACATAATACATTTGCAAAATTACAAAGACAATTAGATTCAACAGAAACAACAAAGGAAAACTCAGTCCTAATCAGCAAAACGTATGTTCTGTAAAAGCTCATGTACTTCAATAAGAGACCTCCACAAGACAATCAAAATGTGATCTATGTACATCCCACTAATCACAATACAATACAAATACAGCATCAGTCAGCAGTGAATAATGAATGTAATTGATGGGCTGCCTGATTTTTTTAAAGAATTGAACAGACTGTGGAGGCAGCACTGATCAGGCTGCTGTAGCCCCTTGCACTTCACCAAGAGCGCTCAACAGAGTTCAGATGAGGGGAATGTCGTCTACTGTCTCAGTTTGAGACAATGAGTGTTAATCTCTGCTTGATGTAGGTGGAGGTTATCATCAATCAAGACAGCGTATGGGTAACTGTACTGGTTTAAGACCTTGCTGTAGGATGGATGATCTCATCAAAACATCTACCATCAGTAATATATGCCTTTCTCAAAGCTACAAAGCCCACTACAATGACTCCGGCTCATGCTGTGACTGATTCTCTTTTACATCTACCACAGGCTCCAACACAATGCAGAAACCAGTGTTCACTATGTTTGTGGTCTCATCTGTCAATATAATAAAGTTACAGTAAGGTTTCCTTAGTGGAGAGGACTATGGCAAAATAAATTAATTTGGCTTACCATATAGGACTGGTGCCCTATCATTCAAGTCCCAGTAAATACCTTCCCTAGTCCATCTTAAATGTGCCCTGAATTGTTGGGGTGTTGGGGTGTTAGGAATAGAAAGATTCAAACTTTTCTTCTCACACAGGTCTACTCAACCAATTTGTGAACAGCCTGTGCTAACATTCCTACCCTTAATAATACCTTTTAAAGGTCTACACTTAATAGCATATAATAAAGGCTTACTTTATGGTGCTTATGTTTCCAAATAATCAATATTTATTTTAAGGACTTTTGGATTACACAGACATCATAAAATCAGTGTTTTATTGGTGCTTTTGCTTTTGACGTTCCTTTTCTAGTAAGATTCCAACATTTCTTGAATCCTTTGCCATTTAATAAATATAAGAATCACTTTCATTTCTATTAAAGACCTTTTTTCTTATTTTGTAATTGGAGATCTTTCTTCTTTGTATTAGTCTTAAATTTGTCATCATTCTATTTGCCTTACAAAAACAGATTCAATCACCCAATTGTATTAAGAATGTAAAATACATTTAATGTTTTATTTTATGCTAATATCCCCATACAAAGCAGTCAAAATATACAACATCTATGAATATAAATTTAACATTTGTCTCTGTTTTATGTTTTTAAGATTTGGATGCTTTTAAACCTGCAGATGTTCAGTAAATTTGGAAGGGTAGATGATTTATCCAGTACATTGTTTATAATGACTCAGGGGTATTACACACAAGTACTTTCCCTATTTTATAATATTTACTATAAATGGTGATTCCTTTACATCAAGCAAGCTTGCAAAAAGCCATTTGGAGTGAGTTCAATGAGCTCAAGACACATCAAGATACTTTATACAAGTCAGAGAGGTGTTGACCAGTTGCCTTTAAGAGTGACACTTTTATGGAAACAGAATAATCCTTTTGGGGTTCTTAGTATTTGTTGGTTCACATTTATTTTTCCAGAATGCAGTGTTTTTTATGTTTATCTATCAAAATATTGTGAACTCTACAGTGCATACAACTCCAACATAATTCAAATTGAATATCACAACATATACTTTACATTCCAAAGGGGTTTTCACTTTTCTACATATCCCAACATGATTCAGCCATTCTCCAAAGGCTGATAGTAGCTACCTGCACAGCATAACCCAGGAGACCAATGCTCAGTTTCTCATTACTCCAATGTGCAGGCATTGTCATAGCTTTGTCTTAAAGGAAACATACTCATGATCATGTGGAAACAGATAGGATTTATTTCTGTCTGATACATCTATCTTCACGCAACATCTTAATATCATTAATCAGGATTTGGCTTTCATAATAGTAATAATAAACATGGTATTTTGTGATACACCGCATTGTCACAAAGCATGACTGAATTAAGATTAATAATCATATCAACTATCATAACATCAATTAGGCTATAGATAGATAATACTTTATTAATCCCGTAGGGAAATTGATGAAAGCTATGTGAAAGCGGCTGACAGCTACAACAACAAATAAGTGACATCTGTCTATTTACGGCACACATTTATCTCAATTTATCTAAAGTTTAGGATGTTAAAATACTCATATAGTAATTTTTCATATAAAAGAAAGTGCTGAACTATCAAGAGGTTGCAATTCCCACACCTCTCTGTCTTTCAAATTTTCTAATAGTGTGATGTTGAATCATGTCCTGCTGGTACTCATTAGATTGTGCAATCTTTATTGACACTGTGTCAACCTGCAAATCTGGATATAATAATGCCCAAAAGGCCACTGCAGGATTACTGACTTTTCACATTTTTTGTTTTTAAGTGCTTATGGGAAATACGAGTATTTCCCCATTATTATGTTACTTAATTATCATAGTCAACATTCCTAATTAGTGACAAAAAAATAAAATGTTGTGCTTGTTGTCAGCTTTGTTGCAATCTAATAAGAATCAAGAACCAATCTCACCTCCCATCTAAGCAGGAAGAAGGTGATTATCTGAAAGGCCAAGACTACCTAGCCCTTGCCCTCAGGATTTTGTCTGTCATCATTTATTGAATGATAAGGTATTTTGTATATTTAGCTATGCCCACTACTTCATCTCCTCTACATTCCTCTACAGACGACAAACAGAGTCAATGAATAGTAGCTGACAGAGCTGTGACTGCATTCATGGCCTCTTAAAAGGTTATTTAGAATTACAAGACAGTACATTTGAATTTATTAAGGATAGTGAAATAGAACTGAGAAGCAGAGTTCCAATAAACAACACATTGGAAGTTCTTTTCTGTTAAAAGTCTTTCAAACAGCTGAAAAGAATCAAAACATTTATTGCATAATGAAGAGGAATCATATCTTTTAAGGACATTTTATACACAAATTGTCTTGATCCTTATTGGCTGTTTTAAAGATAAATAATAGTTTTACGTTTTTCTTCACTGACTGAAAGTGTCTGTAAAGCTATAAGCGCAGGAGGTTTTTTTTCCTTGACTAATGCTGACACCTGCTGGGACCTGTACAGTATATATATCATAACCTATATTGTTAGAAATGGCTGCAGATTTTCAAGGTATGTCTTATGCGGTTCCCCTAATTGTCTGTTCGACAAACCTCAAAGTCTGTTAGTGGTTCACTGAAGAATTTACATGCAAATAAACATAAGAATACATATTTAAAGCTAGATTATTGCAAGGCAATAATCTAAATTAAATTATATTATTATAATAATTGTATTAATTTAATTAATATCAACCCTTTCACTACATGGTCTACATAGCTGTTAAACAGATATCCACCACCTACTGTTATGCCCTACACTCTATCTAATAGTGCATATGTAGAGTGCACATACTGTATACTGCATATAAAGATGAATGCTGCCATACATGTCAATTATGACTATTTTGACTGTTTTGTACCACTAAAGTAGGTTACAGCATAAAATGTATCACTGTGTTTTAAAGTGAGTACCCTATTTTTTAACTTGAAAAAGATGCAGAAATACAAAAAAGCTTGAAAGTAAGAGCAAGTGTAAACTATTCATCAACCACATACCTGAAAGAATGTTGATTATTATATTATTACATACTAAAACTGTGGACAAATACTAAACAATTGGAAATCTTACCCTTGGTGACCTAAATTATTCAATAACATACAAGTTTGTTTTAGATGTCTTCACATAAAGCTTTATTCCCCATTTCTGCTACAAAATCTTCTTGACATACTTAAAACACAACCATAGTAAAAGATCCTTCATGATGTATGTGTCGTTATGTCAATAAAAGTGTCAGATACAGGTATCTTTCGAAAAACAGTTTACTGAATTGTGCGACTTCCATTAAAAGCTTTCACAATAAATTCCTTCTGATTTTTAAATGTAAACTCATCTCACACCTTTTTCAGACTGATGCTTGGCATCATTATGTCCTAGTTCAGGTGGGTAGCTGCGTCAGCATGCGTAGGCTGCAAAGGAACAAGTAATAGGTTTATTCCATGCTGAAAAAAAGAAGAAAGAGAACACAACGTTTCGAAACGTTGTGTTCTCTTTCTTCTTTTTTTCAGCATGGAATAAACCTATTACTTGATCATTATGTCCTGTTTACATTTGGGTGGATAGGAGGATGACAACATTACAACAGGAAGATCAATCCAGGTTTGGTTTGTGATTCAATGATTACTGATTCTTCGAGTGTAATTTATGTTCCTTTCTCTGTCTTTGCAGGTAAGAGAAAGACTATTACCGGCCTTTTAAACAGTGGTTCTTTTCATTTAATTCTCTCTGAAGTGGAGGAGGTGTTTTATTCAGTCAACAATGGCCTCTGCTTCCAGATGGGGTAATACATGTCTTTTTAATTGTAAACTGAAAAGGCATCTAATTCAATGACATGATGTGAATAACCTCAGAAAGGTTTAGGTCAGACTGAATACAATACTATATATTTCTTATTGCCTCTCAAGAGTGCTCTGAAAGAGTCCATGTACTATAGATGCACACAGAGCACAATCATGTTCAGAAAACCCATCAAAGTCATTCAGCTGTCTCTGTAAGATGAAATCGTAAAAATATTTAGCTGGTTGTGAACAGTTCTCAATGTGGGAGTATTTCTCTGCATGTAACAGACATTGGCATGCTTGTATATATTTTGCTCAATGATATTTATGTCTCAGTTTCACAGTTTATTCTTCTTTTTTGGATATTGTACTTCATTGTAAGTAAGAATCAAGGTTGTCATTGTCTCCCATTGGTCTGCATCCAAATTTATTTAAAAACTTTATTATACTTTATTATTTTTTTTAAAATGCTGTCATGATCTTCTTTATTTAAACCAATACGGGAATCAAGGTTATTTAACTCTCTTATGAATATTTTCATTTATTCTAAACTACACTGGTACTTGATTGTCTTTAAATTTCATAAATGTCTGTCAGAAAATGTTTGCAGAGAAGTAGTTTGCTTAATGTTTTTTGCTACTTTAAAGAGTTGAAGTCTGCTATTTAAAAACATTAAGAAACCACTTAGATCAAAATTGTGTTCCTGCAGTTTGCTAACATTTAGAATACCGATCTCTGTTTGGGGACTGAGCGTACTGAAACAGATAAAGATTGGCTTATCTGTTAGATATGCATACAGCTTTATTATTTGTCTTGTGTTTTCTAGTAATGATTCATCATTTCTGTTTGCTGACTCACCAGACAAAATTTGTTTTACACAGCATATCCTAACAGTGCATGTGGATTTTTAATTAAAACCTAAATATTTAAAAAGTTATTATGAGCAGAGTAGGGGTCCTGATTCACAGTGATTGTCTGAAAAACGTTTTAAATTATTATTCTTACATACTGTGAAACGTTGAAGTATATCTGACAAAATGACTGATTTTTTTCATGTAACTGTGGAAACTAAAATTAGATATTTATGATTATGGATAGATTATTGAAAAGTATATGGAGTTACAGCAATGTTTTCAGCCATTTGCTGCTTATAGTTGTGACATTTTGCAAAAGTGGTTTTATGTAATGCGAAATTTGAAGGCATACTCTAAAAACAATTAAATCATAAATATTACAGGAAACAGAGGACAAGGGGATATAATGGAACATTATATAAAATCTATAGAATTACATAAAACCTGTGGAATCAAATTATCAAATTAAGAAAATTTGCTCTTCTGAGTCATTTGCTCTCCTTAAAACAATTGAAGCTTCAAGACACAGTTAATGTGCACTACTGAGTAGCACTTAATGTAACATTGGTGATCAATGCATTTGTAAATTGCCGAGTGAAGGCATCTCATTTAGTACTGCATCATCCATTTTCCATTTTATTAAGCCAAAAATACATTTTTCAGATGACTGCAAAAATGCCTCAGGTTATTTTGTAAACAGATTAGCTGGTTTATTCTTAGTGTATTTTGTTAAGAAATTACATGGCTACACAACAGTAGTTACACAGCTTTTATACTTTCTACTACTGTTTTGTAGTAGCAACCAATAGACAGGGACAAAGTCTGGACATTGGCAGAGCTATATTTATGAACTGCTTTACTCCATATCTTTTTTATTTCTATCAAAAAAACTGCCAACCAACTTTCATTTGGAAGTTGTAATCATTTCTGACAAACAACAATCTTCAACAGTAAAATGTTTATAATTTACGTATCAACATTATTATTATGGATCACTTTAGTGTGAACTCCATCATTCCGCAAGTTTGAATTAATTTAAAAAATGTTAAAACATCCCTGTGCATAATCACTACTGAATAACAATAACTATTCAGCAAGGTCACAGTAAAGATGAATAACCTTGTTAAATACAGTTAAATAAATAGGTTCTTCTCATCTCTTTCATAAAAAAAATCACAAAGAAATATCTGTCAAGAAAGTAGCTGGGTTTGTTTTCCAGGTCTCGTTTTAATTGAGCATGTGGGTTTGTTATCATTATTTTAAAAACAAATAGGACACTAGAATTTTGACAATTTAGCTGCCCTTTCCTGGATTAGGCACTAAAATGTAATTACCCATAAGAGTGAAGACAAGCATGTACATTACTAAAAACATTGGAAATTGTTCCAGAAATATCAATGTTAAATGGCACTAATCAACACCTACTGTAGAGTGTACTTTCAATATTGTTATTTTTTCTTTTTGATAGAAAAAACTCTTGATAGAATCAAGAGTGAGTGCTAATTAATTTGATTGTTTAGTGTGTACACATGGTCTAAGCTTAGAAAAAGGTTATATTTTACAAATATACTGTACTGTCTACATACAACAGGTAACCCAGAAGAAACACTGTTAAGATCTGTTAAGATTTTTAGTTCTTTTAAGAAGAAGTGGTTCACAGCCTGATAGAAATATATGAATGCAATGGTAAACCATGAGGTACATGTATGTGATTGGTATTTTGATCAAACATATAAGAAGCCAGTTGTATCTCAGTTACATATCAAAATATAAGAAGTTTCATGGGAATATAAGACCAGTAAAAAAAAAATCAATCCATCCATCCATCAATGTATCTTCTGGAGCATTTCACTGTGAATGTCCTACCCTGATTATAAATACAGTTTGCTTTGAAAGAAAGAAGGGTGTTGCTCAATGACTGGAAAAAAAATAAAACATTTCTATTATAGGGAAAGCTTGTATCTTTCTCAAGGCTCGGTCCCTTTGATTAGCGTTCTTTTTCTTTCGACATCTTTGTGTATTCCATTCCCAAACCTGCTGTATTTTTTATTTCTATTCTCCTGGGCTGCTGCCTCATGACAAAAGCCAATGATTGCTAGTGAAGATTGAGTTCTTGGGATCTCTGAGAACAATGAAGCTCTATAGCAGCAGCTGTTTTGGAAAAGGCACTTTCTTTTCATTCCTGTAGGGAACTACAGCAGCTAGAGCCAACACATCAACACCAAGTGAACTGAAAGATTCCTTTGCTCCTGCAATTATTAAAGTATCTTTTCTGTGAAAACTTTACCAACTCTTGAAAAATACTCTAAGGAGGCTCACAATTATATATACATTATTGGTCCCAACCTGGTGCAAGTTATTTGAGGTATGACATGCTTTGCTAGGTAGGAAATGGTATTGATTTGCATCAAGGAGATGCACTGTAAAAGGCAGCTTTTGAGAAATTAAAGAATAGTTCATAATATGCAATTCACATGTGAAGTTGTTGTAGCCAGGTTACATTCCTTGGTTCTGAACTGGATAAAATAAATTGAATCTGCGAAAAATCGTTTGCCTCTTCCCTTTGAGGAAAATGTTCCTAACAGACCTTGGGCCAAATTTATACAAAACACAATACACATATAAAGTAAATTTTTACTCAATAATTTCTGCTGAAAAATGCAGTAAAGATAATTTAGCTATCATTTATAGTGCATTTTGAAATGTGCACTAAGAGAACACAGGTTCAAAACTACATAATAAAGTTTCAAAACTACAGGAGATTCTTTGCCTCATCAAACTCATTTAGACGTAACTAGTTAATTGATGTAAGGTCTCATCCAGCAGTATCCTGAAAGAATTCAGGATATCAGCTTTGTCAACGTGGATGAATACCTTGTTCCAGACTCCCATCACTCTTTATTTTTCTGCTTTCTAGTGTTCAGCATGGAATTAATTTCTATTTGGTTCTAGATTCTAACTGAGTTAAAAAGTCCTAATGCAGATCTCTGTTGTACTCCACTAATTATATCATCATGATAAATTTAGAGAGCAAATTCATGTTTTGCTCTTCTCATTGTCTCATGGCTAGAAAAGGATTTTAGTATTTGGAAGTTTGTGAATGCAAAGGTGATGTGAATGAGCCTATAAGGGCATACGTGTTTGCTACTTTAGCTTTTCTGCAACTGCCATTGGGAGCACCCTTTTGGAATGTTGTAGGCAGCAACATGACACATTCTCAGTCTGCCTATCCACCATTATAAGACCTCAGCAGATCATCCAACTAACTAGTCTAGTTAGATCTAGTGATTTGCACCCAACAGCAGCACAGTCAGATTTATAGGGACCACGAGAGTAATTGTTTCCATACATCAGCGACTGTAGCTGCCAACTCAGTTGGGCACCTACTGTATATACACAATTACATCACTAGCCAATGATTATCAGAATCATGATTTTCATTATTTTAGTTTGTATATCAACATAGATATGATGTAAATATTGGAGAATTATATTTGTGATAAATCCTGGTATTGACTTTGATTTGCAGATAGCAGAGCATGTATATCCAAGAGAAATGAAAGTAAGGTTCACTGAGTCCTAAGAAATGGAAAAAGATCAGTTTAATGAGCCAGGGTAACTGTGTGCAAGTGGATGGGGAATTTAATAGTAACTCCAAGAAATCTCACCGCACAGCATTATGAGACTTGTGCCCCTTTTGTTATTTCATCAATACCAAGTCAAAATATTCCTCAAACGTTTCTACATAGTAAGGCTTGCCCAAACAAGGTGTCTACATCAAAGCCTCCCATGTTCTTAACTAAACCAGTCTGTGAACAGACTGTGGGTACTGTAAATGTACATGTCAGTGCCAGCAGATGCCCAGATATCAGTTGATATGCCAATGACATCACTGGCCTGACAATTGTTTTACAGACCAAATGGAAGTACAACTCTGTAGTCTATGTGTACAGTCAGTTTACACCAACACTTTTGTATGTCTGTGTTTCAACTAGTGGTGGACGCACCAAGTATTGATAACTTTTGTAGAGGTACTTTAATATACTGTATCATTTGACCCACATCTCATATGACTTCTGAACTATTCTGTCAGAAACGTCTACACAAACAATGCTACAGTCAAAACCTGCAGAATATATTGAATTTACTTTATCTCATGTTTAGTTTGAATATTAATCTTGAGTGGTATCAGTATAATAGAAAGCTTTTTCTAATCTTGATTGATTTAAGTGGTTTTGTATTGTTCATAAGACTCATGCTTCAGTCCTTTAGTGATATCATTTACAAAACAATATTACAGTATGATGGTTAAAAATAATAAAAACATAATAAAACCGCTGATATATCAGGCCATCTATCTTCACTCCACTTGAGCTCTTGAGGGTTACACATCTTCCCCTACATAGAGACAGGATATCTATCAATCATCCTGTCTCTTACAAAGCAGTTTTCTTTTCAATCACAGACAAGAATCACATGGAATTGTTTTTAATTTAAAGTGCATGATCCAGCATTACATTAGAGATGGAGTAAAAGAACACTTCATATGGAGTAGTGATGTTTTGAAACAGATGGCCTTTGACACTGGTTTAATTTTATAAAGCTCTATTTGATTGAAAAACAGGTCAGTGTCTGAAAAGAACAGTCCCAGGCATGAGTAAAGATGAGCAATAAGACAAATACTTTTTTCCCGAGTAGAATGGAATTTTGTCTCAGTCCAGAGTGTCTTCTTATTTCATTTACAGTCTGTTTTTTTTCATAGTTGTCAGAGTTATGACGGTGTGTGACCTTTGATCAGTTTAAACTGCTAGACTATGAGAGACAGATAAGCAGCTATATACAGTATATACTGTAGTTGCAGATCAATGTATTGGCACCCTCCATAGAAAACAAAGACAATTCTTAATTAAATTAGATTAAGAAACAGTTCACAAGGAATTACATCAGCCAAAAACAAAATGAATTAAGGGATGTGTATTGAGGAGATAGGCATACGGATCATTAACTTTACCTGTTTGGCTGAGGGCAAACCCCCTGACCCTTCGACGACGAAGTTAGGACCCCCATAAAAAGAGAGAAGGTAACCTAGGGGTAACTGCAAAGATAGAGTTGGGGTGAAGGAGGGATGCAGTAAGATGAATGCAAGCAAAAGAGACTTACTATGGTATTTATAGCTTTTACGAAAGTGCATCATGGAAAAGTATGAGTTATAGCAGCAATGATAAGGGAGACCTTGGTTGCTCTCATTCCTAAATTTTTGTTAAAATCTCAATTGCAAGTCAACTAACATTCAAGGAAATATCAGTCTACCACGGTCTGAGCCAATGTACTGCAGATTGATATTATTTGTACGTATGTTAAAACCCGAAATCGCTGCCCCAAAACACAGCACAGAAATAATCTAAAATATGTAACAGTATGTGTTCTAACAAGCAAATGAGAGAAAATCACTGCAAACATTTTATTTAAATAAGACAACATTTTATTTTTACAGAAAAAAACGTTATTTTGTAGGAAATTAAGAAATACACAATACAAATTGATGGCTTTTTGTATAAAATGAAGTGCAATCATTTAAATTAACATTTTGCTGAAGAATATTCAAATTAGGACTAAACAGTCATCAGTTGTTGATTGACTTTAAATGAAAATTAGGTGCTTAAACACTGCCCTCTAGTGTTTACCCTCGACTGAATCTCTATGATGAAACGTCATCGAAGACACATGCAATGCATTTTCCTTAAGCCAAAGACAGTACTTATCTTTTATTTATCACTGCAGCTCACATTAAAGCTGGGTCACTTGTCAAAATGTTTCTTTTTTTTATTTTTATGGTAATTAAGAGAATTAATAGAAGCAGAGTCCTGAGATTATCTCTACAGGCCTTTATTTAACAATTATTTATTCCCTTCTTCCTTCTCTTCATTTGCTTATTTGATTGCACACCAAGTATCAGCAATAGCAACTCAAAGCAATTATACTAGTAAAAAGTCTATGGATATAAACAGTACATATTTACTTTGTAGGGACTGTCTTACAGTTTCCTTTTCATAAAGTGATGCAGCTGAAGCTCTGTGTCGATGTTCATGTTTTGATTTCTGTTTCCCATTTTCTTTTTATCACCATTTGATAAGGTCACCTAGCACTGTCACCCATAGTAACAAACTCCATTTACTGTCTGCAGCAGAGCTATTATCTACACAAAATGACGCCCGACAGACAGGATTCTTACAGTGCAGCACAGTGCAGCTTTTAAAACTAACATGCTTCTTATGTACCGCTGCAATGTATTCTTTTACTGTGGCTGCTTTTAGAACTATGATAAAAGAGAAATCAAACAGATTACCTTGCAGTTTGTGAGATGAAGTTACTGTAACATATGGAATGACTTTCTAAGGTTTTGTTTGTAAAGGTAATTTTTGCACTCCACAAATATTTCCCAGCAACATTTTCAATCTACAGTTAAATGAAGCAATTTGGATGGATATAAAAATATGTTATATGTGTTTGTGTATGGTGTATATATAGAGTATCTTGCAATATTTGCATCATTCTATTGGATGTAACCAATGTGTGTCCTCTGCATCATACAGGTTGTCTATGATGAAGTGAAACTGTAAATTGTCATTCCAGAGTAAACTTTCAGATCAAACTGCTTCAATGTTCTTTTCTACAGTATACAGTATACCATGTGCCATTCCAAGAAAGCTTGTGTTCTTTTTAAAGACTTTGCCAGGAAGAAATAACAAGATAGTGCATTATCTACTAATCTAATAAGGCTCAAAGAAAAATAACTCAATATTATTTCTGTACTTTAAAATTATGTGAACTTGTCATTACTAGAGGCTCGAAGTCATGCAAAGAAAAGTGTTCTTACATTCAACGAGTCACACTCCTTTCAAACACCACAAATGCATCAGTATTCATTATGCTTCTCAGAGGGGTAATGCATTAGAAACACTTGAAGTTTTCAATTAATCACTAATATACTGTATCAATAATTTATCAAAAATGATTTACATTTATATCCATTTAAACAAGTTGGCATTTTACTGGAGGGATTTGAAAAACCCTGTTCAAGTATAGAAACAGCTGTGTCTCACCTGAGATTTGAGCACACAATAGTTTTGTTAATTTACTGCCCTAATTACTACTCCCATCAGTCTTGCCTTGCTTCAGGAGAAGGAGCTTTTTATTCTTTATTTTACATTTTATACTATTTAGTTGTTTTTGATGGCAGATTGAGAAAAGAGCCTGTTACTTATGTATCTGAACAGTATTTAAACTTTAAAAATGAATGTGTTTACTATATTTAGCCAACATGTTAAACCTGGATGAATAAGTTTTACATGCACTTCAATGTAGTCTCCCCTTGTGCCCTCTGATTCATGTTTCACTGTTCCTGCCTGACTGATGAAGTCCACTGGGTTGACTTTGTGAAAGAAAGGTGTAAACATTAAGGGAAACTTGAAAGAAACCACAAAGCTTCGGGTATCCTTGGAGCCCTTCACGAAGAGAAATGGCACTGTACTAACAGCGAGCCCAAACGATCATCACATAATGAACTGCCATATTACCATCGCTGCATGTGCATAATTAAGCCACCAGGGGGACTTGCCACATCCAAGCACAGTTCTGCTGCAGCCATGATGCAGCAACTAAGTTTAACAGAGCAAGCAGAACAGAGAGGGTGACTGACTCAACACTAATACCACTAAACTCTAACATTTATTATGGAAGAAAGATTTTGGAACCACTGTAGCATATTAATACCTCTTAAAGGAAAGGAAGGAAAGCAGTGATTAACTAAATACTGTACATTCAACAGGGAAAAGCTTCTTTGAAATGAATATACTACTGTAGCAAATCACATTAGTCGTATTAAGGTACAATGAGTAATTATATATGTATTATTTTTACAGTTGTTGTTTTTTTCTATATACAGTAGCATCTGCAGTGTAGCAGAAGCTTTGTAAAAAATAAACTAGGGTTGTTAGTCCTACAGTACCTCTTCTGTCCTGACAAAAATAGTGATGGTTATCACTGCTTCTTTCTATTGAGAAAGTTTTCTGCAGATGAGAATGTGTGAGATTCTGGGTATAATCAAATATATTAATGTAGTCTTCATAATACTCTGCTAGAGCAGAAAAAAATAATATTTTTAATCACTCACAGCAATTATAAATTCATCTGTCCTGAGCACTTGGTATAATTAGAAGATCAAAAAGACATGAGATGAATATAAACCCCTTAATTCCACACCCCCCAAAAGATGATAGTGCAATATTTCTTAAAACATAAATGAAGAGTAAATTAGGAAACTGCAATCTCATTAGCTTTCAAATAGCCTTCAGGCAATCCAGCTGTGGCAGTAAATGAAGCCATGCTGTGTGAGAAAAACTCATCATGGGTGTGAGTCATGGATATGACACAAAAATAAGGTAAAAAACCCTCAGAGTGCAAAGATGAAAATATATACCTGATAGTTTAGGGGCAAGAGATTCTGTTCGAAATAAACTATTACATACTGCATTTTGCAACAGACTGTAATTAGATTTCAAACTAATATTTGGCCAAAAGAAATGAGTCAGGTGAGCAGGGGTCTTGTCGCTATAACAGGTGTATAGTTTAAAAATCAATGAATGAAGGACCATACACATAAATATTAATTTTGAATCAGCACAAGCGTACTTGCACCAGTCTATGTGAATGTCAATTTCTAGTAGTAGCTAGATAGCTTCAATGACAACATGTAAGCCTTGCAATGTACACAGTGCAACCAAAGGGCTTTCCATACATAACCACTTTATGTGAAGATCTATAATAGATAAAAGTCCTTACTTTCTCTTTGGGAAAACTGCCCACAACATATCAAACATATTTGATGTAAAATTTGCCAACTGGGAACGTTTGTCTAAATTATTTTTTTGCAGCTTTTGGAACAAGCCTTAGAATCTCAGGACCAAATACGTGAAACTTTTAAGACCATGCACAGTTTACACCTGTTCTTTCTTCATGTGAATACAACACATTGAGTTTGTTTAATGTCATATAAATCTTCTGGGATAACACAGCCAAAGATTTCAATTCAATAGACAAGGGTCCTTATTTTCCCTGTTGGCAAACTAACTATGGGCAAACTGCCCAGACTATAGTTGATGAATTAGATGAACAATATGCTCACACTCTGCCCACAGGGAAAATGAGGCCCATTATATTCTAATGGAGAATGTCCATCGTTGAAGGGGTTTTACAAATTCTTTACCAGAGGGAAGCATCATCATCACTATCCTGTATTATGTTCCTGTATGTTTCAGCAGCTACAGTGCCTTTTAGTAAGAAAATGGGTCAGTGTCCAGTCATGTATTGCATTTGACCATGTTCAGAAATATGGGGAGTGAAGAAAACCTGTTTGCCAACTTTTACAGAATTATTCAATAATTTTAATTATTAAAATGATTTTAATACTCATTCAATTAATGTTACTTAAACCAGCAGCAAGGACAGACAACAGACCTCTAATACAAAAAGAATATGCAACACAGTACAATTTAAATTTGATGAGACTGTATGTATCTCCCACTATGCTAACAGAATGAAAAATGAAACATACAGCATCCCATGTGAATCACAAAAAGTGTAAAACCAAGATTTAAATAAGCACTAACAGTTATTTCAGCAACTGCTGTAAGCAAACTGTACCCCAAAGGAAAAACTAATATCTTCTTAAGATAATAAAGTATACTGTTGTAGCTTTCATGTACAGTATGACTTGTATTGATATGTAATAGCACCCGTCTTCTTTCATGCATAATTAGGAGGTTTACAAACTAAATTTTGAAATGGAACCTACACAAACTGCAGATTTGACTATACAGAACTACATACTTTAAAAAATCAAATAAGCATAAACAGCTTTTGACCACACATTAGATTCTCCTGAACCAAAAAGAACAAGTGAACACCTGCAGCTCTGACCTGATTAAGCTCACTGCAGGCCGAAGCCGTGTAAATCATAGAGCGAAGCTACTTTTTCATTACGAAGTGCTTGATTATTCTCTTGCTCGTGTGGAAAGGAAATACACATGATCCTTACACCTATCATTTAAATCCACTTTCATCTACTAGTAATGACAGGTTAGAGCTCTTCAATTGTCCCAAACAATGGCTCATTTCAGAACCGGCTCAATTCCTCTTCACCAGTGAATGATAAAGCACATCCTTTAGATGAGACCTGCATTGCAATGGCTATAGCAGAGCCAAAAACAGAAATACTTTCATTTTTATGCATAAACTGAATGACAGCAAAAAAGGTACTGATAGTTAAGCCAGTAAAAAAAGAGAACACAAGAAATATATTTTACAAGCTTCAGTTCTCCCAGAAATGAATGATCCTTTGGGTATACTCTTTTTTTGTCTGAATGTAGCTGCTTCCTTTTGAAACTGGAGGACTTGTTAAGTAAGTTACCTTCATATCACATGGATAGCAATGAGACAAATGGCTTAAAGTTGTCTTAGGTCTGTACCCTTCACTATTCACACACAGAATGAATAAACAAAAATCTAAAAATAGGTTAAATTCTAATATACATATACTGTATTCCCAGCATCTCAGTGACATTTTGGACTATTTGGACAGCTGAGACAACACGTCTCTATTGATAATGTTAGAAATGGTTGTCATTCAGAGTTTCATATATTATTATTATTTCATATTATTTGTGTCATACATTTCTGACAAAGCTATAATGATCACATATTTAGTACTTCAGCTTAGTTTCCATAAGCGCTTGTTTAAACAGCTTAATCCTAATAAGATCTGTGACAATACTCAGAGCTTCCACCTATCACACCAGTAGGTAGAATTAATTTATATGCCACAAGCTCGCTGAGTACCAGCTACCTTTGAAAAACACCATAGGATACCTAGCATAACAAGATTTGATCAATGTGGTTTATTATTGAAAAATGGCACAGCAGATAAATACTATCATTTTCTTTTGACTGCAATCAGAAAATACACCAAATAGCATGCAGGCTAAAGTACGTGCTCAGACTAGCGCAGAACTGTTGAGTTCATTACTTTTCGTGATGTGTTTTCAGTGATTAATTGGACTTCAAGTGATAGAACAATAGATTTTTTGACTGAAAAAAGGAAGACAGTTTATGGTAAGGACTTCAAAGCTTGCGGACGGAGTCTAATGCCCGATTCTAATCAGCTCCATTCTTTTTCACATTTTCTTCTTTTTGAATACCTTCATGTATCTATTCAAGAATTAGAGCACTTGACAAGCTGTTCTGTGTGTTCAACAGATGCAATTTTGTGGGTATCTACTGGTTAATAAACATACCCCATAACCAGAACAGATGTTACTTAATAGATTTTGCTCATTAATTATGAACAAACATTCTTTCCATAAATATTTTACATTAATTTTACTTACTCCCCATAGGAAAGTATGAATCATAATCAAAGTTGTCATGACCTGCCTAATGTTAATTATACTACCCTATATTATAGAGACTAAATGTTTTAATGCTCACTTTCATGAATATACCAATTTTTCTTCACTGGGATTACAGTTTTTTTCTTGTATTAAGTTCTTAGCAGAA
Source organism: Lepisosteus platostomus (assembly GCF_059453375.1). Taxonomy (NCBI): domain Eukaryota; kingdom Metazoa; phylum Chordata; class Actinopteri; order Semionotiformes; family Lepisosteidae; genus Lepisosteus; species Lepisosteus platostomus. The sequence goes on along the minus strand of NC_142635.1, from coordinate 8,125,617 downwards.
AACTACAGGGGAGCTACAGTATGTGTTCCAGGAATTTCAGAAGCAAAGACAGGTAGCAAAAATTCAGTACCACAGTTTGTAATCACTCATGAACAAGACACAAGACCTATTCTTCATGTCTGATTGTGAACGAGATCTTTAATCCTGGCAATGACATCATCATCATCATCATCACCATCATTATTAATTATTATTATTATTATTATTATTATTATTAAATGTCTGCTTCTACTAGAAAAAAAGGAAACAGAAAAACAACAGTACAAATAACAGGAGATTTCATAAGCTCTAAGGGCAGGTATGTATACTTCCATAATGTATATCTCTGATATAATGCAATGTTTTTTTATTACAAAATTAAAATAATAAAAGGTTTTGTAGTACACAAACAATCCACTGGGGGGCGGAGAAGCACTATATATACTTTGATCAAGCTGCAGTGACCTATTTTTTTAAAAAGAGGTGTTAAGATATTTATCTTCCTTGGAAATGGTGGATATGCTGCGCAAAAGCTCAAATCTACAAACACAAAATGAATGTTATATTTTATTAATATCTTATACATAATGCAATACTCACCAAACACACTTCAAAACACAATTTCTCTTCAGCTTTTGAACTTGGCATTGCGTAATTTTAAAAACTACTGGGGAGATCAACAGGAGATAATATCTGCACCTGTGATTCCAGCAATACTGTATATAATTTGCTTATAATTTGACATTGCCTTTTCAAGGCATAATGTGCCAAAAAACGGATTTTGAGTTGCAGGTTTTATTCTGTGAAAGATAAGTTACAATAACATCTGCAAATAAGAGTAAAATTAAACATAATTCAAGTGCAGTGATATCTATTTGGTTTTAAAGCACACTTGCATGTTGAACTGGCATATACCGTACTAACGTCAAGAAAAGCAAACAACCACTAAATATATTTGATTCAAATTGGTAAAATTTTCATTCATTAAAGATGAAAATGAAAACTATAATGTACTTCCAATCTTTAGTCAAAGCCAATTCAAGAAGGTTTTGACATCAGAGAAGGATGCTGCTTTGGCTTTAGTGGAGGTGTTTGATAAAAAGTGTTGTTCTGTCATCAAATATTGTTTGTAACTTTGATAAGCCTTCTGAGAAAATCTAAAGCAGTACTGAATGAAATAAAAGGATGGTCTTGAAACAGATAATAATAATAATAATCTTACCTTTGTGTCTATGAGGCAAAAGTAACAGGGAAAGCCAGGCTGATATTATTTAGCTTTTGCTTGAGATTAAATGGCTACCTGTGTTTAAAAAATGTGGTACTCTTGGTACACCAATACTGCAACAGAAACATCTCCATTCAATATAGTTAAGGCACTTATCTGAATGGACTGAAGGTAATTCTGGTAAAGCCCATCTTGAAACACAAAGCTCAAGGATGGACTGAGTGCACACACCTGCACAGGAAGCCAGTCCATCGCAAGGCAACATAGAAAGGGATAATTTTGAAATAATGAATCAAATTTGGCCAGCTTGATGTTTTGGAGATGGGAAGAAATTAAAAGAGTCTCATGTGAAAACAACATACAGATTCCACACAGGCAAAAGCTTTAATCCAGAATTAGACTCAGGAATCTGGTGCTGTAAAGCAGCAATGCTAACTGCAATGTCACCATGCCACCCAACAACAACAATAGTCACAAAATACTAGAGCAGCAAATCATATTCAGTAAGAGGCTTCTGCTCTGGCACTCAGTACTGTATCTTGCAGCAGGCAGCATAAGCGCATTATTGAGCATTGGTACAAATCAAATTCCAGAGCCACAAGCATATTTAATTGCAATTCTCAGTCGGGCGATGATACCAAGGGGTACCATGACAGTGTTCTCTCAGAGCATGTCTCAATCCTGACTTGAGCACCGTAACCTTTGCCAACCATGACTGTAAGAGTGTGTGTGTGTTTGGAAATATAAAGTAATACTTGATCTGTGCTCACTTAAGCAGTCAGTTTCACTTAGCAAAACATGTTAAGAAATGTTAGGAACTTCCTCTGCCTTCCTTCACATAAAAGCAAAGAAGACAAGATAACCATTTATTTTTACAAAAAAAAATCCATTAACAGGTCCAGAAGCATGAGGTCAAAGCAATTCTTTCCTTAAAATGTGTTCCCTCTCAGGATAAATAAAAAAGAGGTAATGGTGGCGTGTATGTGTGTGTGTGTGTGTGGGGGGGGGGGTGTTAAATGCAGTGATTTTGCAGTGGTTGATGACCAAGCAACTGTAAAGCTAATTAGGTATCTGGAATGAAAACTAATCCTGCCTAAAACAACAGGATGTTGGCAAATTGAAATCTATTGCTAGGCTGCATTGGGAATACAGAGCAAAAAGCCTGCATGGGCAAGTCGTGGAGACAAGAGAATGTTAGAATTAAGTCAGGCATGCACAGGCCACCCAGAGGCTGGCCGGATTAGAGTGAGGAAATTGAAGTCACCCGGGGCATGTTGAAATTAGCTGGAGGTTGGAAGTCATGGTGGTATGAAGGGCACTGAGGGACAGGTTCTATTTAAACTTAGGGGAATGAAAGCCAGAAGTAAATGCACAAATTAATCACTATTTTGATGGAAGCAGAATATCTCATTCTGTGTGTTTTGAGAAAAAAACATTATTCCACTTCAAAGTTTTTCATTACAGTTTAAGAGATAATTTGAATTGTAAGTAAGAAATTAATAAAGGACAGAAGTTGATTGTTCATCCAATACCACATATCATGAGCCATTCACAAGCAAACAGTTCTTAATATTAATTATAAAACACACTTGGTGATTAAGAATACACTTTACAATTAAACTGTCTGTTGTATTTTTGCTTTGGAGATAAAACAGATGTAAAGGAGTTAATATTTTATTATGCTGATTTATAGTTAATCTTTGATGCAGTTATCTTAATACATCTAAAAGAAATGCACAATTTCAAATTTCTATAGGCAAGGGTGATACATATTTTGCTAGAAAAAGATTAAGATAGCTTCAGGTTGCATTCGTGGACTTGTTCAAGAAAAAGCCTGAGGGACATGTTCATGCAATATTGAATATGAAAGCAACACCAGAAGCATATGTATTACCAACCTATCTGCAACCAGATATTTCTGGAGATGTGTTCATATTTGAAATGACCTGCCCTGTTAATGTTAGCTGACATGGTTGCTAAACTTGATCAGAAATCCTATCAATCTATATTAAAACCAATCTAATTACTATACAATTCTTAGTGTATATTTTGGTAACGCAAATTACCACATTTAGGCTAAGATTTAATGTTGTGTGTAGCAACATCATGTACTGTACAGTAAATCTGCAAGACTTAGATACATATGATGAGACACTGTAACTGTTATATACAACCAACTAATCAATAGAGAGGTCCAAGCCTGATGTTCAGGCCAGCAGTATCCAGCTGGTAATGGAACTCCTCTTGTAGTCATTGATAGCAATTTGAATATACGTCTTTATGTTGATCATGCCCTGACTTGCCGCTCTTCCTGTAGGGCATCCATTTCCTTATCCTGCTTGTGTAACAATGGCTTTCTTGTGAAATGAGAATTTGACAGTTACAATATGGATGCCCTACTCACCTGGCTTGAACCCCATTGAAAATCTGACTTGGGATGATGTACAGCGTCTAGGACTTAATGGCCACTTTACAGACAGGAACTTGTCAAGCCTCGACAACAAGAATGGGATGAAATCCCACAAGACAGCATCTGCAACTTGGTGCAATGAATGAGTTGCAGAAGTCATTTTTTGTATTGCTTCTACTGGAATCCATACTCACTACTAACCTCACTACTAACCTGTGACTTTCACATTAGGACCACCGCTGATCATCCCTATTCACGATTAAACAGCATAACGAATCTACATACAGTATGTTTGTTCCATAAAATGTCAGCTCTTACAAAAAGGATTGTACAATTTTCCTGATTTAGCACATTACAATACACAGAATGTTTCTCAAATGGCACATATAACAAATACAAATACTAGAGGTAAATCCAAAGTTCACAAGCTCATTCATACAATAAGCAGTGATCTATGCCAATGTTTGCACAAATTCCACTTTTTGTTCAAATTAATGAATTTTCCTCTTTGCTTTTCTTCATTTTTCATCTTATTTCTGTAAATCTGTAAATCTTCAGCTATAATCTTATGGATTTCTCTGTGCAATGGCCCAAAAAACAGTGATGGCTCACGATGAAATGATTCTACAGGTGATGTCCAGAACTCAGCTACAGTAATTATCTTCTCACCTCATGCAATCTGATGTTGTTTGAACCTGGTACTTCAGAAACAGTAATGTGCATTATGGAACAAATACAGACATTTGGATTAACAGATCATACAGTACACCTTTGTTGTTACTGCAGATATTGTTACTGCTGGAGCCAGTTTTAACAACCTGGGAAATTATACTACAGATGTATTTACATTATTACTGGTGGTTCATGTTTTAAAAACCTGCGTTTCTATGACAATGTTACAATTTTTGAATGATTAAAAAAATGTCCAACTCTGTCCATGGTTTAACTTTTCATGTGTTTAAACATAATATTGCTTTTGGGGAGAATAATGTTCTTCTAAAAAAGCAAGAATATCTCATTGCAGCTCTAGACATTTAATGTTTTTCTTCTGTTTTTAAGACTCTACAGAAAGGCATTTTATGAAATCATACCTTATATTTCTTAGCTTTCAAACACAGCTTACCATATTTTATGGCATATCTAAAATGTCAGGTGCCAGAAATGTCTCCATATTTAAACATCCACCTTATGACAACCAGTGCAAATGAAAATGAGGTGTTTCTGTGTTCCTCTGGTTACCTCCTGTCTGTGTCTCATCTATACTAGGTTGTCAGGTTTTTAAGAAAGTGTCTTCTGGTCTTCTGGACTGCGTTCACGTTTGTCAGCTTTTCATTTCCCTAGTGTCATCTTGTTATTCATTCGTGGAGTACACCTGTTCAAATGCCAGCCCCTTCCAAACAAAAGACATGTCACAGCTCTGCACGCCGTGTAATGGATAGATGCCATCACTGAAACTAACAAAAGAAAAATATGAGCTATGCAACTGCATTGACATGCTGGATATCATATAAATCAATAGAATACAACATTAATCATTCCTCACTATTGGCTTTACAATAGGTGCCGGCAAGGAGGCTATTACATTCTAAGTGAAAAAGTCCTTAACTAAAGATTAAGACAAAATATGAAAATTGGACAGCTCAATCTAAAATTATTTAACTATTATCAGTTTGTTTATCTCACTCTATATTTCAGGAATACACATATCATTTGCCATAACGAAATGCCAAAGTGGTTACAAAATTACAAATTTTCAGAATGTGTTGAATACAGTACATGGATTAACGTAACATCTGCTTTTAAATCAGTGTTGTCACACAAAAGAAGAGTTTTTTTTTTCTACATTTTTCCTAGCGTGTGTTTTGGAACAGGGGCTATAACTGAAGGTGGTAGTACCTTCACATTGGAACAGATAAAGGTTTGTTCCACGCTGAAAGGAAAACAGACACAGCCCTTTGGCTGTGGAGCCTTCTTCAGGTGTGAGAATCTGCACAGGGCCCCCTCCTTATACACAGAATCTTTCACAGGAATCAAGCAGAAAAAAATTTCATGAAACATGACAGATTGTTTAGAATTTGTTTAGGGATCAAAAACAAGTAGAAATCTGCAATTTCCATACATAATGAAAAGAAGCAGGTAACATGAAATAGATCACCCCTCACCTACACGTAATTAATATTAGTTAATTTGCCACTAATGATTCAGATGTCAATCACCTTTGCCTAGGAATTGTTTTGCATAACACAAAGTTTTCTGCAGTTAACCTAATGAGAAAGGATGACAAGTTGGATACAGACAGTATCATTAACAATTGTGTGCTGAGACGATCTTCACACTCAAACAATTATCTTCATCTTTACTCCGCAAGTGTTCGGTAGAGACTCCAGTCTCTCATTGTTGCCAGCAAAGACCCCCTGTTGAGGCAGAGACAACAGCAAGAACATCACAGCTCCTTTGCCTTGACTAACAAATTAATGGCTCTGAAAACACTTGCTCTCTGTCTCGCTCGTTAATTGGTAGAACCTTTCTCAGATTCTTGGCACTTTTATAGTTTATTTACTTTTTTAAAGTTGTGTTTCAGCTAAAGGGATGCTGCTTCAGTCGATACAAATGTTACCATAAGGTATGTTTTTTAATTATCTGAGTACATTTTAAATGTGTAACAGCGATACAATGAAATAGACAAATTCCAACACAGTAACAGTCATTCTGTCTTTTGATTAAAGTGAGTTAGAAGGTAGGGAAGCTGATGATGGAAACAAAAGAGCTACACGATAAAATACAAAAGGCAAATGGTAAAGATGCAATTTCTTAACTGTAATCTAATTATGTCACTATCCAGCACATTAACACATACTGTAGCACATTGAAAATAGGTATTGCATAATTTTAAATATAATCATGAGATGGCAAGAGCAAACAAATTAATATCTTAGATCAAAAAGATAAAGTAGCAACAAACAGTATTTTCCATACAAAATGATCTTCCTTATTTAAAGTTTAAATAGCTTTTTTGTGGTTAGAAATCTATACTGGATATGAAGGTCTGCAAATAATTTTTCTGTCATAAAAAACACTAACATTCAATACCAACACACACTACAAACAAATGAAAAAGGTCACATTTACGGTTTCTTCTAATTTTATTTGCACTTTAAATGTTAAATTTGACTTTTAATTGTAAAGTAAAATGATGCACTTCCAATATCCCAAGAAACATGAATATTCCCTAAGGCAATGAGCAAACATGCCAATACCTACAGATTCCATATGCATGAAAAATCATTTTTTCTATTAGTGTAGAGGAGCTATAGGAATCAGAACACAATGGCTTCCATTTTAAGAAATATAAATTAATTAATTTTATTTGTTTAATTTCAAGGATCTCTACCTGTTCTACTCTTGTATTTCAAAGCAGCCTTTTTTATAAAAAGGGTTATTTCATAAAGGAATTTATTCAAGGTTTTCCACCCACCAAGTATAAGCCTTTATACGCAGAACAGTTTGATACTGTTAAAGTGCTGCATGAAGACTATTAATTAATGTACAGTATGCTACAAAACCTACATTTATGCTAGCTCTTTTAGATTTTTAGACTTAATAAATAAACATAGTTCAGAAAATATTATTATTATTATTATTATTATTATTATTATTATTATTATTATTATAGACTGTTTCACAAATTCACAAAAAAAACACTAATTGTAATTCGCAACTTCATCTAAGGATCTAAACTAGGGTATTGCTCCTTCAACAAACTGGGCTAGCTGAGTAGCTTGTTCCATATCTGTATATAGTCAAAAACATTAATTAAATCACTCATCACTGTTATTAAAGCCTGCTCATGCATAATGTACTAAGAAGTATTATAGAGAACTATTATTATATAATCTATACATTATACAATTATTATTATTATTATTATTATTATTATTATTATTATTATTATTATTATTATTATTAGCTGGGTATGTATGTCTGCAAATGGCCTGGAACAATTATTTATCCTAAAACTATGAATCATTTAATTAATGAGACAACAAGTGAAATAACAACTACAGTATGTATTGCTTATCTGGTAATGGAATTTCTCCATTGTGATGCAACACACTATAGGGTTCTCATAGCTGGTCTTGGTATACATGCATTTTTTTTAATGCATTACAGTAGATTATTTAACTTTATCAATGTGAAATTCTCGTGTGATAGTTCTGAATGTGCTTCTTACTCCTGGGCTCAGGAAAAGGCGAGCTGCTGTCTCAATGAGTAATATCCCTGCTTTGCTAGTAAATAAAAACTATGGAAGCTGGCACCCACTGTGCCTGACCTTTGTGTTACAGGGACTCACGTTTAGAGCACAGGATTTTCAAGGGAAGTTAATACAGAGACAAATTTATATCCATAGGTTCCGTACTGGAGATTAGTTGAGGTAGATCAAAAAAGCTAAACAATCACAAGTTATTCATAAACATTTATGGCATTTTTAACAATGCCATTATAATTCTATCTCTTGTTCAGAAACATTAAAGGTGCTCATAGCTATAGTATGTAATTAGATTATGATATCCAGAGTAAATACTTAACAACTAAAAATGTTATGAGGTAATATATCAAATCCTTTCCTCTCTCTGGTGAGTTACATCAGTGTCAATCTAGAGCCACTTCTTATCTATAACTGTTTACAGCTTATTAGTTTGGTGCTTGGTAGACATCTGTGAGACTGTTTCCAGAGAAATTAACGTGTTTGCATTGTGGTACTCTTTTTGTAGAGGGCCAAACTGGAATAATGCATCACAAAAAAATTCTTCCTCCTGGACTTCACTCCAAGGGCCTGGAATGTGCCAGGCAATACATGATTTTGGACTTGGTAGATTGGGAGTGCACACTTGTAACAGGACTCACACTTGTACATACAGAAGGGCTACAGAAAGGCTGCCATGTCAACTTTCTTGCTATACTGGCTTATTGTCAAGCAATTAAGCAAAAAAAAAATGTTTTTTCCTTGAACCCTGACACAAGCTTGTCTTTACTAGAATAGAAAGGTTTGATAAGTACCAAAAAAAGTCCTGCATGTCACTACGATCAAAGAATAACATGATAATTTGCTACACACATCCATGTTTCTGACTCTGGAGCAAGTGGTTTAGGCCATAAACCTAAAAGAAGCTTACTGCTGAGCAGGAGATGTGTCATTTCAGCAAAGTGAAGCTTTTCCTAACTGAAAATGAACATCAGGTGCAGGATGTGTTTCACATTCTGTCTTTCCAAGCCGGTGAGCTGCTGATGAATCATGTCTCCTTGCTGACCAACACTGACAAAAGCACAATGAAGGCAAAATGATGGGCAATGCGTACAGATACAAAGTGATAGCAATCTACAAATCCTCTGCATAGATTTTTTCAGCATTTTACAAAGTTAGAACCAATACTGTATCATCAAACTCTGGAATTCCTGATGCTGTTACAACCGATAGTTATTTTGTCCTAATGCTGGTCCTCATATTCCAATGTTAAATCTAAATCTGGAAACGTGTACAGTTACTGCTCATGACCTTTGTAACAGCCTATCACTGATAAGGATCACATATGACAGGCATCAGTTAGGTAAACAAACAATATAAGCACTGGGTTGCTTCAACACACATCAGAAGACTGGATTGTCGGTATAGCTACTGAATAAAAAATTTTAAAAGATTAAAGATTGATACACTATGTTTCTTTCAAAACAATATTTTCTAGGGAATTATATACAGTTCATCCTAACCATTTTTCTTTAGTTCTAGAATAGCTTTTTTACAAAAACTGAACTATTGAGTGAAATAAATTAATTAGTCATTTTTAGTATTTTACTTTAATTCTAATGGAGACTGCAGTAAACAAAAGTGTTATTTTCCTTTTTCTATAAAAAAATATAAAATACATTTCCACAGCAGTGGACAGTTTGTGACATTATTTATTTATTGATGTTCCAAAAACAACATGCAATTCGCAGGGCTTGGCCCATCTTTAATGATGTTTGATCTTTTGGAGCTCTGTGGCTGCAGACTGGGATCAAAGTAGGTAGCATCTGCTTCCTACTGGAGCTCGATATCATCTGGGTTATTTTCCTCTTGACCTTCAGCTTCCTATCAATTAACATGATGTCATGTTCTTGTGGTTAAAGACCTGGAAATAGACCCAAAGTTTGTGGTAACAGATAAACTGTACAAACTGAGAACATCAACATACTGATGTCTGCGTTTCCAACTGCCCCCCTTTTCAAATGTATTCTTTATTTTGATCCAAATACCGATTTACTGCAACTGCATAAATATCACTGAAAACATTTTGTCATAAAAGCAGGGACGTCACAGAAATGTTGTTTGTCCGGTAATATTATTTAAAGAATAAGAAGTCATTAGTTCTGAATGTAAGTCAGCGTGCATTATTGCCATCCTAGACATCTGTTTCTGGCTGAGGGTGAAGGGAAAGTCAGGAGATGTCAGATATTTCAGCAGTGGACATCTAGCAGCCACACACTATTTGATGGCTGGAAGAATGAGTTTAGTGTGCACTGCTCCAGCTGTCACATTTGTTTGGATAAATCAAATAGATTGTTGTATTCTGCAGTCGCTAGCAGAGTTACTCCATATTATTGTAGGTTGTGTTTTGTGCAATTCAGAGCTCAATTATTTCACACATATACTGAACTTTAAAAAAAAAACAATAACACAGAAAACACAGTCTGAGTGTGCTTTACTCCTTCACACAATACATTCTTTAATATATTCTCATTTTTGCCAGACAATATTAATGCAAAGAGGATCTTAATGGCTTCAAATACTATTTTTTGGTGTAGAAACAATTTAAATAAATGAAATGTTACATCTTTAATCCATTGTCTAAGTATTACTCTGCATGATCTTATATTTCATTTGCTCAGAAACTGTGCCATTGAGTGTTTCCGAAACACATGCCACACATATCGAAAGCATAAAATTATCCTGTTGTGATGCTGCTACTCTAGTGCCATTTTATTACAAACATGATTTCATTGATCAAATTGCTCACTGTCATGAAAGTATTGCAAATAGCCAGGTTTACAAACTAGATAAAATGTCAGTTTTTTACCAAACAAAATGCACAGACAATACTGCCAACTTTTTAGCAAATAGCTGGAGTGTTTTATACTGTTTTGAGAATCTGTGCAATCTTCATATGTCTTGGATTTACACAGTTTCCACATATACAGCTATTAAACCTACAGTACAGAGATGTCGAAAGCCTACAGTATATATGTTATGTGTATACTATACAGTATATATGTTATATGTGACTTTCTGTGCTTAACTAAAACCTGGCACAGACAAAATGATGGTCTCCTGTTCAACTAGCTAGTACCTCCAGAGTACGGGTTGTCTGACCTCCCTCATCACTCAGGCAAAGGTGGGGACATTATTGTTATTTATAATCCCCTTTACAGTTAAAGTCCTATTACTATACCTCTTCTCTCTTCTTTTGACTGTCTTGTTTTACATGTCTCCATTCCACATTCTACCATCAATGCCACAGTCTACAGACCATCCAAACCTACTGAAGCCTTTTTTAGGTGAATTTGCCAATTTACTTTAATTTTTATGCCTTGGATTAAGAGGATCTTTATTATTGGTGACTTTAATATACAGGTGGGCAGCTGCGTCAGCATGCATACAGTAGGCTGCTAAGCAACAAGTAATAGTAATTATCTTCAAACCTGAAGAAGGCTCCACAGCTGAAACGTTGTGTTTCCTTTCGACTTTAATATACATATTGACTCACAGTCTTCCAATTTAGCTAAGAATTTTCTAGCTCTGTTGGGATGCTTCGATCTTACCCAGTTTGTTCTTAGCTCAATACATAACAAAGGACACCCTTGATTTAATCATTGCAAATGACTCTTTTGTTTCTCACTTCTTTTCCCTCGGAATAGGCCTCTCTGACCACTTAGCTATTCTCTTCAATCTGGAATTACCTGTTTCTAACAGGCCATCAGTTGATCAGCCTACTGTAGGTTCACGAATTCACTTCTGTCCTCCTTATCTTGTTTCTCTACCTCTGTTCCTCTAGAGGGCAAAATAAATTTGTTAATAGCGCTCCTTTGTCTACCCCCGACACCTTCGCTCCTCTAAAAACTCGAGCCATCTCTTTTTCTCGCTCTGCCCCTGGTACACCGACCATCTACGAACTCTGAAGGCAGTCTCCCGGAAACGTGAACATGGGTGGTGTCTTTCTGGCCTAAATGTACATTATCAGGCTTGGAAAGATTACTTGTCTGAATATAAGGATGTGATAGAGTCTGCTAGATCCACATCGTTGAAAATAACCATAACAACCCTAGACACGTTTTCTCCACCATCAACAGACTGCTAAAGCCCCACCACATTACCTGCCTCATCGCAACTTTGCAACTTATTTTTAGATTTCTTTAGCTCCAAGCATCCGCCATCACATTCTCTCCACAACGCACATCATTTCCACACCTCCTCCCTGCTTGGCCACATTTACTGCATCCCTTCTCTCCAACTTCTCTCTTCTTGACATCCATCAGTAAACATCAATCAGTGAATATGAAATTCACCACCTGCCTATTAGATCCCATTTCCACCACTTTATTTCAGTCCCGTTTCACTTCTCTCAATATATTATATCAATATATTAAATGAATCCTTGAGCACTGTCATTGTACCAACGGTCCTCAAAACTGCTGCCATTAGCCCTGTGCCAAAAAAGCCAAACATACAGTAGCTCTGGACAATTTAAAAAAAATTCACCCCATCTCCAATTTACTCCCTCTCTTGCAAAAATTCTAGAATGCGCTGATACAATTCAGTTAAATAATCACCTCATTGCAAATAATCTTTTCGAACCCCTCCAATCTGACTTCTGACAACTTCACAGCACAGAAACTGCGCTGATCAAAGTCACTAACTTCTAATACTGTAGCTTCTGGTTCTCTCTCTATCCACATTCTTCTTGACCTCAGTGCTGCTTTTGAAACTCTTAACCATGATATCTTACTTTCTCATCTTGAGACTGTGTTTGAGGTTTCTGACACAGCTCTTAAATTGATTGCTGTCACATTGTCTCTCTTGGCAGATTTAGGTCTAAAATTGGACTCGGTAAGTCTGGTGTTCCTCAGGTCTCGATACTGGGCCCCCTATTTTTCAGCTTTTACATGGAATCAAATATCACTTTTATGCTGATGATACTCAAATCTATATCCATACCAAACTAATGTGGCTGTCTCTATTTTCTCTAATGGCACTACCGACATAATAACATGGATGACTCAAAATTTCCTTCATCTTAACTGTTACAAGACTGAAGCCATGCTTATTGGCATTCCCCATCAACTTTGTAAAGCCAGTGCTATAATCCTATCTGTGGATGGTATTGTACTTGTGTCTAAACTGAAAAACTTGGGGTGATAATTGATACAGGCTTAATGTTCAACTGACATGTGCAACACATTGTCATTCTTTCACCTCAGAAATATCGCCAGACTACATCCTATGTTATCACTCACTGTTGCTGAAAAGCGGATCAACAAATTTTTCTTTTCCCGAATTGACTACTGTAAAGCTATACTCGCTGGGGTTTCTAAATCCACATTGAACGAACTTTAGTATGTCCACAATTCAGCAGCCAGAATCCGGACCAGGTCTAGTGCAAGTGATCACATTACTCCTACCCTGGAGTCCTTGCACTGACTTCCTGTCAGGTTTTGTTTCAACTTCAAAATCCTCATGCTCACCTACAAGGCTACCTACAAGGCTCTGTATGGCTTGGCACCTCAGTACCTGTCAGAGCTACTACTGTCCTGCAACCCACCTTGCAGCTCTTCCAATTCTGGTCTTCTGTCTGTTCCCCAAGCCCGTCTACATTCTATGGGTGACAGTCTTCTCCTGTTATGCCCCAAAGCGGAACTCTCTCCCTAAGAGTCACCTTCCCTCAACTCCTTCAAATCTAGACTCAAAACCTTTTCTTTAGAAGGTCCTTTACTTAATTGATTCTGTTGTTTGCCCCTCTGCTCCTATTGTATTCAGTACCCCCATCTACTGTCTCCTCTCATTGAGTATTTTCAACCTTTAAAGGCACTATATAAAATAAAGTTTATTATTATTATTATATCCTTTGTCTTACCAAGACATATTATATCCACATAATCTATTGTAATTATGAAAAGTACCAAATAAATAAAACAATATCAGCTATTAGAATTAATCTTAGGATACATGTACCCACAATAACAACACAATCAATTACATCCATGGCTGAACTTGAACACATATCACTTATAGTTTTCATAACACTGGATATTAAAAATAAAATGGAGACTCAAATTAAATCACATCTATTTTCACATCTACTTATGAAGCTTTTCATCATTATTTCAACAAAAATACTGTAAATTTCACATTTCTGATTCCTTAAACACCACATACAAAAAAATATCAACTTCAAAATCACATATAAAATATTATTTGATGTCAAATTCCATTATAGCTATTCAACCCAATATGTATCAATACAGTTCATTCAGGTCCATTTGTGCATTTTTGTGTGACATCCATACTTGTTTAGACGGACCATTTTATCATTAGTCTGGATTAGTGGACCTGAATGCAATTCTCCACCAGTGGGGAATAGAAAAGGAAATTTCTATAGATACTATCTCAAACTTCAAAAAGCAGTGCAGATATTCATTCCTTCAGTTCTTTCAGGGGGAAAATAAAGTTAAAAAACCTATTAATACAGATATAGCAGTGCTTTCTGAAAAGATTAATAGGGCCTTGAAAGGATGAACTGGATTCAAGTGTGGAAGAAGAACAAGTAATTAGGTTTCTTTCTGGTTTGTCCCTCCATATAAAGACACCATTTCCCCTCTCATTCAAGTATTTTCTTTTTTTCAGTCTTTTATCAGATTAGGATGACTATGGCATCACATAGGACATTGTATTCAAAGCAAAAGTTACGGTTGTATTGAATTAAAAAAAACGTATTTATAAACTTTAATGTATGATTGGTATTTGAGGGAAAAAACAATGTCAATAAAAATGCATTTGCATGTGTATCTACCCATTTTGTTCCAAAAAGATAATAATACAAATGAAACATAAAATACTTCTAAAACTATACATTTCAGATCATACTGTAACTCGTTTTAGCATTCCTAACATCCTTGATCCATGTTGTAAAATCTTTTTAATGTGAGTGCATTTACAGTATACTGTATGGTGTGTTTCATCTGAAAGGACCTCAAAAGCTTTTACATGCATCATATATGATGATATCCTAGTATCCTTGAAAAAACAGCTCAGTGACCTTTGATTCACTTTCTAGCAAACAAATAGGGTGGGCTGGCCAAATGTCTTCTTCTTATGTTTATATATTCACACACAAAACCACAACATATACAGTACAGTATAAGAGAAAACTATTCGATTCCAGTGTTTAAACTGATGTTACAATATACATAACAATCCAATTAACTTTGATGTTGAACCATTAAGGGAGTGTAAAACTGCAGTTTAAAGGTAAATACAGTACAAGTTAATAATGTTACTTTATAAATCTACTGACTGTCTTACAACCTGAAAGCAATACAATTGTTTAATTGTTGAAATGCGAAGTTTCTTGTCACTGTCCATGAATCATATCACACAAATCCAAATATTTTAGATGAAAGGTCTGCTTGCAAAGCACAAAAATTACTTTTCAGATTTGTAATGTTTTGCAGTGGAAAAAAATTGAGCTGTTAAGCCAGCAAAACCTATTAAAAACCCGATTTGCTCTTTTGTGACAAATATCGCCAATGGATTTCTACACAAGAAAGTGAACATGGCATAGATTACTAGAATTGAGTCATTTCAACTGTAAGGAGATACTTCTTGGATGCTTAGGCAGCTGAGCAAGCAAAAAATCTCTTACTATATATAGTTCTTGTAAGGTACCAGAAGCAATGTGCAGTGCAGTTTTCACAATAAAAATGATGACTCAGATAAGGAGAGTAATTCATGTTGAGTCTGTGTGTGTTTATCTGATCAGTCATGTAAGTACCTGTAAAAATACAGAATCAGAAAAATAGAAATACTGTAAGTAAATAATATTCAAATGTTGAATAATTGTAACGTATCACAAAGTATAGGAAAACTGAATTCAAAGCAAACAAACTTGCATGTCTAGTTTTTTCTTTTTTCTAACATTTGTGGAGAAAATTTAATTGACACAATCTAGAACTGAAGATCCTTCATGATCCTGGTATCAATCTGGCATTGAATATTTTTTGAAAAACCATTGTCATCTTCAGAGCCTGTCTCCAGTCCACTTGCAGATTAATTTTGCATGACAAGGCCTGCGCCTGCTCCTTCAGCTGGAAGGAAAGGGAGGCAGAGAAGTGCAATCACCCACTGAGCAGGCAAGGCTGTTCCGCATGGCTTAAGAAGTGACACACAGCCCAGATCAGACTCAATGCACAGCCTTGAGGAAGTGTTTGTGTCTTTCAAAGGAAATGAGGACACGTCACAGTAAACTTGACTTGGCGGCTTTCCCCACCCGCTTTCCTTATTCCTTTATTTCCCTCACCACTGAAATGTCATGTTTTAGACACTGATGGCATGGGGAAGGTCTTTCGCAGTCCTCTAATAAAGGCTAGGTGCCAGCTTCTCCATAAAAAGTCATACACAGGTTGCACACAATCATTCAGATTTGTCGTTCACTCCTGAATACAATGTAAAGCACACAGCATTTCAGGAGCTTCCTCTTTCTGAGTACAAAATAAGCAACTAAAAGTGGTACCAGGTTTAAGAGATGGACCAGTCCCCTGATTACATAATCATAAGCACATTTACTTATGCTTCATTAGAGTGATTTTCATATCCAACCATTCACACATTTAATTTAAAAGATTTAAGAGAAAGTAAGACATGTTTTGATGATGGTTTTGACAAATTGAGAAGAAGACAGTTTTGTTCTGTTTTATTGCTTTGAATTAGAATAAATTGTTTTGTTTGATTGTTTTGTTTGTTACAACTCCTTGTTAACTGCAGGTAGAAGTAAGAGAAGATGTTAAATGTCAAAACTTTGCCTAAGGCAAGGGATGTACTGTTGAGGTATTAAGATGTTAAAGGTCTGAGATAGCTCAGAGGTAAAAATTTTACACAGTATTTAACCAATAAAGAGCAGGGAAAAAGGCAATACAGTGACATATTTGGTAAACAGAAAGTGCAATCCGAAGCATGTTGCCAAAATTTCAATTTCCATCATAGGTTGTTACATAAATTATAATTAAAAGCAAAGACGACAGAAGGTTTTGTAGTTCTACAATGAAGAAATACAAACTGCTAAAAGGGTGCATGTGCTCCCAAGGGAGAGAAAACCGACTCTCAAAGAGTTTGTGTACTGTGCTCTGACTCAGTGGTATTATAGAAATCATCAAGGCTGCAGAAGAAAACTCCAGAATTACATATCAAGAATGTGTAATTTATCTTGTTAAAGCTGTCACTTCTACAGACACATTCTTGTGGCACATCCTTTTTCTCCAGCTAATGTTTTACTTATAAAACACTGATTTAACTGGACACATTTTCCCCACTTCTTTATTGCTTCACCCCAAAAGAGCAGTACAACAAAAACATGTGGTGGCGACAATCTGAATGGTACAATTCCATCCATAAGCATTACTGAAATGTCCGTACCATTTCAAGAGGGACAAAATAGAAAGATAATCATAATACAATAACCTGAGACTCACAGTTTAATTAGCAATAATGACATCCATATTGTATCAAGAGTTTATTAATGCATTCATCCCAGTGAATTTTGATTAAAAATGTAACATTGCATAATGAAATAATGTGAGATCTCACTGCAGATTCTTAGTCTGGGTTTATGTACAGTAGGTTGTAAGGATATACTATTATTCCATGTGATTTAAAAGAAAAATAAATAATAGAAGGTACAGTAAAAGAGCAAAAAATAAGGTGAGTGCTAAAATGAAGAAAAAGGATTTAGTTTTGTTTATGAATTTTCTTTGAAACGTACTGTGCACAAAGGATATGTATGGGATAAGAGAGGAGAATACCAATGTGTGGAGTTCAGCATGCAGAAAGCCATAAGCCTTTTCACAGTAAAAGAACATTAGTGGTACAAACATATTATGTACTTTAGTAACTTAAACAGCAGCCATAAGTCCTAATAACTGCTGTGGATACCAAATTACACAATGACACAAAGATCAAACTGTGTGTGTTCTTCATTCGCTTTTTTTCCTCAACCAAATAAACCATCTTCCCGACTCCATCGAAATGAAATATAGCTTCATCTGAGACAATGATGTTATCTGCTGCATTGATAGGCTGCTCCCTAAAACACTTCACAGAATCACTTTCAGTATGCCCTATCAGCCAACTGATGAGTGTGGTTGAAGCATATAACAGAGAAGAATCCTCCATCCTTTGTGCAGATAACGAGATAGTGCTAGCTACCATAGTGAACATTTAGGATTCATAACAACAGTTGCCAGAAATGTGGCTTGACTACTGATAGAAGACATGGAACTACCCCTTCCCTTGCCATTTATAAATGCTTTTAGACTAAAGATTAGACTAAATTGCTGTTCAAATTGGCTTATGTTAGATCTTGAAATTGTACAGTACATCTGTGATAGTGTTAAATTAATATAAACGATATGGAAACAGTTTGGTAAGAAGTGAAATATATATTTTTTTAAATCCGTTGTCTGTTGGTATTGATGTAGCAACGTATTCTGCCCTTTTAAGCATGAGCAAGCCAACATCTACTTTATGGCTGTTGTTATAGGATATTTTTCTCTGTGTATTTTCCTCTGTGCACCCTCCAGTTTTCACAGTGCTCCAAAATTGTTGCACAATTTCTGGAGCTCCCATTTTAATTGTGTTCTAGATCTTTTTGCTGTGATATTTTGAAGTACCATTTTTTGTCACATAAAAGATTGTTTTCCCCAAGCTACTGCAAGGAGTTTGGAGGGCTCTCGAGACTTTACAATATTTAAGCTTTATTTCTGGGTTATTGTGGCTCATATTACTTTTTTGTTGCAGTCATCCACTGCAGTTGAAGACAAATCTGAATATTATGGACACCAAATCAAACAAATGTGTGAGATCAAAGCAAGAATATTAGAAGTTAAGATTCTTTAAAATATGAGGATTTCTTATTTTTTAATGAATAAAATATCAACTGTATAGACCGTTAGCTTGTTTTCAGATCTGATGCTGTGATCTTCTAACACCTGTTTCTTCAGGGGACTTCAGGCTTAATTACGTGTTTAAAGAATGTTGGATTTAACTGGAGAAATCCTGGATCTCATAGTTAATATCAACTTTCTGTGAGAGATCACTTCTGAGATATACTGTAGGAAATGTTCATAGTTCCCCGAATTCTCCAGAAATCTGAAATGCTGGAGTTCAGGACTGCCCATTGAGAGCTTTTTAATTGAGGAAAATATAACATGACATTAACAATATACATTACAACAAAGCCAATCTGTACATCTACCGAATTGGTATGTTTATGTTCCACTACAGTAATTGGTTAACATTACCCTAAACTATTTTATCACTAAACTAGTGATTTCTCAGATTCTTTAATTTGTAAAATAATTTAATTTTAAATTGAATAACTAGGAGAATACAAAGTTTCTAATAAAGTTTCTCAAAGGTTCTACCTGTATATGAAATTGTTATCAGCAAAAAAGAGTTCAAAAGTATTTAATTTTGATTAGGAATGTCCAAAGCAGTTTTAATGAAACACCTCCAGAGTTTCAGAAATAGCTATATTTTTTCAATCAGAGACTAAATACTATATTTTTTCATTCATATTTATTTATATTTTTCATGTGACATATTGTACGTTGAAAAAAAAGCACAGGAAAAACATTAACCATGTACAACAAGGAAAAAAATAGTTTACTATTATAGTTTTAAACCTCAGAGGGTTATTATGAAATTTCCATGCCAAGCAATGTTTTCTCTCTCATCTTCAAACTGCCCAGAGGGAGTTCAATTTGGCAAAGGCACATTGCAGTAAAGACCCAGCCAAACCTATCTTACTTGCAACACGGCTGTGTAAAATATTGGCTGAGTGACGGGTATTGACACTACACCTGAAACAGCCGGCAGTCGCTCCTGCCAAATTATAATTGTTCAGACAAAGTTGTATTCTAGCTTCTGACCCTCAAATACACAGATGAAAATAAAATTTAGAACACTTCAAGGTTATAGAGAAGAATAAATTATACTATGGTCCCATTCAATAAAGCCACACTAATGTAGTTAAAGGATTACTGTCGGCAACATTTCTTTAAACCGATATTAGCCATCTCCTAGAACAAAGTCAACTGAATGCCTTCAAATAATACACAGCAGATTGGGGATGGGAGGATTTTTACTGTTACTCCTTTTACTCTTCTTCTGACAATAAAACTGGAAAATGCTGCCACATTGTGCTGGAACATATTAATATAAGCACCAGATTTGAGCCCCAGGCAGTCAAGCCATGCCTAACTTGTAAGCGAGAAGTCGCCTAATTCATGGGCAACTGGTCAACCTGTCACTTTTAATTTCATGACAGTACAGTTACCAATACCAGTTGCAAGTAAGCCACTGGCTGTAAGAGACTGATCTTCAGACTCAATTTGAAAACAATATAGAATTATGGACTTGCTCACTCTTGGAATTGTTTTGCCAGTTTCAATTATCATTTTTTATGAATTTTTTATTCATCAGGAAAAGCAGACTGAAAATGAATGGATTATGGATTATTGTTCTTGCTAGATCTGTTCAGGTAATGTGAGCATTTTATTTCTCACGGATAGGGGTGAACATACAAGACAATATGTATCAAATCAGGTGAGCTATAATGATATGTTTGTTTAGCAATGGAATCTAGCTATATTAGTTCATATTTGCATTTCCCTTTAAAGGGTTCTAGAACTCTGAGCAGTTGGATCAGAATTAATTTTAATTAACGAGCATAACAAAGTTTCCCATTTGCAAAGGGATATATCTAAGCTAGAGAACAACTGAATCACCCAGAGAATCTCAGAGAGCAAAGATAAGTAAAAAAAGACAGACAAGAACTACAAAGAGGGACTGAAATGACCAGGTTCAGATAAAGGTAAGCAACTGTTTTGTGAGAGTCAGATTACAGAGTAAGAGTTTGATCTCAAGAAAAAAAGTGTTAAGCAGTTCTTTTAGATATTAACATTTCAAGTTGTCAATTAGCTAATGCAGATCTTATTATATTTTTACAGATTACATTCTATTATCCGAGTCTCATTGTGGTGAACTGACAAATGCTTGTGTACTGTATGAGAATTTAGTACTATATATCCTTCAATGAATTAAATGGTATCTGATAAACACCAGATCTAAATATTGATTTTAAAATGAAGAATAAATATATTAAATAAAAGCAGACAATATACTTCAGGTAGAGATTTCATGACATTAATGTAGTCTCTACTTTGTAAGCAAATAGCAATGTGTAATATTACTTTTCTATGATCTATAAAAATGTCAAGATACTGAAAAATAGTTCAATAGCAAATTTCGACATGTGTCAAATTGATATGTCTTCTCATGAGATGTCACTGTTTTCCCTTGGCATTCTTGATTAACATATGTATCATAGTACTAAAGCTTTTTTGGTGGTGGTTTCAGACAAGAAAACATTAACAGATGATCTAATGTCATGTTATTTCTTTACTGCGTGAAATGGACTGACATTTCTCATGGAAATTTGTTTCACTAAAGACTTGAACTAAGCCCCTAAACTCCCCCCAACCTCCCCAATGAGCACAAGGTTACCACACATCAATCAGTTTTGTTGAACTAGCTCTCCAATGTGAGAAGTGTCTTATCAGGATCATTAACATTTCTTCATTTTCTCTACCTGATCAATAAAAGAAAGACTGCTCTAAATCCCACCGAAAACAAATCAATGTCTTTTCTTAAACTGTAAGTGAAAGTTCTTGCAAAATTTCACATTAAATCTTGTGCAAAGATTCATATTAAAAGCCTGCATGACAAAAGGTAATTGGGCTTTAACTGCCTTTAAACACACTTGCAAAAGACATGTGTGTGGATTCCTGTTATTAGAGATGTCCCTCTGGAACTCATAGCATAGGTGTATATATTCTGGAGCGGTTTACAGTCATTGCTGGAAGATAAATAACAAGTGAACGAAAATGAAAACATAGACAGATACAGGTAATAGGCACCAATAAACAAGTCATGCCCCCCATTGTCAAGGCCCCATTTTCAAATAAATAGCTAAGGTATACATGTTTGTTGCATGTGTATATTATCATTTCTTTGTCAATTTTTTAAAAAACAAACCTACACTGAAGCATACAGTAATTGTTTGACATGTAGCAGTCACAGCTCAGCTAAACAAACCCACAACAACAGAACTGAAAGAAAAGAAAAGCGCTGGATTTTCTATTGATCATGTGATGCAAGTGCCTTCTTCTTCTTTATCGAGACACAGAGGCTGTACTGTTCTTCAATAACAAACAATGGAAGGTCATTCAAGGCTTTGATCTTAAAGACCAATCAATTTTCCATTAAACAGAATGAAGGCCTTGTTTCTGATGAGCTTTAATGTATAAAGAACACTGCTTTAAAACACTTAACCAGACCTCTAAAAGAAAATACAGCAAGTTTCTCAGACACTCCAAAAGGTACTTTAGATGCTTCTCAACCAATTCTCCCTTGAGTTAATTGATGTGTATTCAATGAACAACCTGAGATATTAATTCCAGAAAAGATTTCCTTTCCAAGAACTTCTTTCAATAAATTACACGGGAGTGTACAACACTGACATTTAAAGAGATTTATTTTGTTTCTGATTAAATTTGAAAGCCAATTAAATAAAATACAACAAAACATAAATTAGATGGTTATTTATGACCATAATACTGTCTGACATTTCTGGTTCTTGGGTCTAGTCAAATTACACAATCAAGGTCTCCATTTCACTGCTAAGCAGAGGGAAAAAAATCAAACAACTTAAACCTCCTATTAAAAAGAAGAGAATAAAAAACTACCTCAACATTTCCTTCCAAGTTCCAGGCCCACACTGTTACTCTGGTGTAACTAGCAATGGAAGTGATATCAACCCCTGGCAGTAAACTCACACGAAAGCCATGCACCTACAGTACATATAGTACAAGATAACATACTACAGATTGCATCATCTACCAGCTCATGTGGAAGTCTAAAAACATTCAAAATTCTGGTTCATAATTTTACAGAACAATCACATCTTTGGCCAAAGACTAAGATTGAAACTAGGTGCAAAAAATAAGAGATTCTGTATTATTAATCTTTTTTTTCCAGTATGAGATGAAGTTCACCCATTACCCTGTTTTGCCTGATTGATCACAGATGTGAGAAATACATTCTGGTCGTGTGCTCTGGAAAGAAAGAGCCTTCAATCTCATCAACAAGCCTCAACTCTCTTTGGTAATGGATACCACTATATCCTGGGGACTAGGATGAGGCTGCCTGAATTCATTTCCAAATTCACTCATCAGTTGCACCTCATCTGAAATCTTCAATCTGCATTTTTAAAATATCATTAAAAAAAGGAATGTCTGAAGTAGTCTGAGCTCTGTTTTACTTTAGGTCTGTATAGATCTTGTGCTGCTAGCAGGATTTCTTGCTCTGTTTATTCTGGTTTGGGGAATTTATGAGTGAATGCCTAGCTGAGTCTCTGAAGTTCAAACATTTTATGTTTCCAGATATTGAATAACCTGATTCCCTTACTATACTCTTTGCTGAAGTTGTCAAACCATGAAGAAAATCTGCAAAATAATTGCTGTATCATTAATTTGTTTTTGTTTACCAGTACTAGGTGAGCCTTAATTCTCATTTTGTGGTATCTGTTTCACAGATGCCCAAATTAAATTTTAAAAATGCTCATAGTACACTCCAAAACCCATCACAAAAGCACACTATTTCATTGTATGAAATATGTGAACACAAGTTGACTTCAGCAAATAAAAAAGTTAAATATAGAATACAAAACTGACAACTTCTGACAAGTCTTTGTCTTTGTCATTAGATGCTAGAATTACACCTACGTGAAACATGTCTAAAAATGAAATAAAAAATAATTTAATGAAAACAATATTTGCACAAAAAGCAATAGCTTCCACATTTCTCCAGCGATTCCTTTTCCAACAGTAACATAAGTACAATTCTCCATGAAAACTAAGGACAAATATAGACAGCTAAATTTGACGGACAACAGACAACACAAATACTGGTTTTTGTGTCTATTACACTGATTGTTCTGAAACAGGCCTGTGTAAATTAATTATTGAAATATTTTATTTTTTGTGGTCAGTTGCAATTGATATTGATTTGAGTGGCAAATATTTCCAAGGGTTAAATCAGCTCAATTAATTACCTTTAAAAGATCAATAGATGTTTATAGTGAGACCAAATTGAAATCAATATATTTTTGTTGGTCACAAGGTCCTCGTGTAGATGCATTGAGGAAAGCTTACATGAATGAACAAAGCACAGCATGGTTTTAAAATGAGATTGTAATGTTCTACATCTTAATCACATTGGTAAAAGAAAAAAATCCAATAAGCTCTCATCATACTGCAACAGCATGTGCTGACTGTTGGCATCAAACCCTTAAAAACAAAACAAAACAGTTAAAAACCATTTAAACAGTTTTTAAAAAGGAGATAATGAAACTGCAGTTCAAAATACAGAAAGAGTAAAGATTAATTGAATACAAATCTGATTATGTATAAATCAAACAATGTAGACTAGGTGTATAAACAGAACAATGTTTATCACTTGCTAAATGTATCACTTGCTAAAACACAATCAGTCAGCTAATATCACTGAACAAAAGAATAAGTGTATATAAGATTTTAACACTGATACACGTGAAAACAAATTCTTAACAAAAATATATGGAAAATATATTTCATTATTTCACATATTATTTAACATAATCTGAAGCCAAAATCATCTTTTTTTTTCTAGACTACTAGTGAACCTTATTATCTCCAAAATATCTGCAATGTTTTATCTTTAATTAGATTGTCTGGCATGCTCAGCAGAATGGCACTGGTGTCAAAAATATTTAAATTTAGCTCCTTACAGATCATTGCATTTCATGCAGAAGTAAAAGATCTGAGCTAACACAAAGTCCACATTGCATCAGAGGTGCACACAAGATAGGAAAAAGTTCAGTATCAAATCGGTCCCATCTGTGCCTCCCTGAAAAAAAAATCTCTCCTGTTCCATCTCATTTGACAGTTCATCATCTGAAAACAGCTGTGACAGTACTAGCTTTCACTGATTGTGCTGCATCTGACAGATATCCTTCAGAAAACATTGAAAGATCACATCTGTAAGATATTCTTAAAAAAGTAAGAAAAAAGTTCAATGCATCAAAGTGACATTTAAAAAAGAAAACAACCAAAAACACAGCAATATAATGCTGGTTGTGTGTAAAGATCAAGGACTGGAGACAACAACAAAATGCATGAGAGCATTTTTTGTTAAAAATCTCCTTTCACAGCAAAGTTTAAAGATATTGCTTTGAAGGAAAAAATACTCAAGCAAAAAGCTATAAATTTCCATCACGCAGAAGCTTGGCAGAGTAAAATGAGGGCCTGTGTCATACATAAAACACAGGACACCTCTCTTGAATGTTGATGTAAGCGTGATATGTTTTACCCATTAAAAAGTATCTGTGTTTCAGAGTATTCTCAGATATTAGGTGAGTAAACTTTAACAGGGGAGCAAATTGGGAGATAAAAATATACCCCCACCACACATTTAAACTACTGTGAATATTAGATGATCGATAAAGTGCATAGTGGACTTAAAGTGCATAATGCTTTATTTTATTCTGCCAAGGTGTATGCAACAACAACAACAACAAAACTACAGTACATTCAATTTTTTTCTAAGAGCAGAAAGGCTTGGTTGTGTCTAATTCAAATTCAACCTTAAGTATCGCTTGCTTATAGATTTCAGGCTGTTATGCAAAGATGCAAGATTTAGTGAGAAGACGTTGTCAAGTATGTAAAAAACTTTCTTCTTGTAATGACTTCGTAGGGGAAAATGAAAATAACATATTAGAAGAAATAACACCTGAACAAAATTACAGCATCTACAAAAAACAATATTCCTTAACCCTAGATATTTTACTAGATAAGCAAAAATAATGGTTTAATTTCAGATTTACTACAGAGTTAGACATATTACTGGTCTTTTTTCTTCCCTTCAAGACACTCTTTAATCTTTCTTAGTGATGCTTATGCTTTAAAAAAAACACACAAAACACTTGGATCCTGACCATCTGAGCATTAGTGTAAATAGTTCCATTTATCCCCATTGACACTAGCAGTTTTGTTATAAAACAATGTTAAAGCTTCATATTGCTAGCTCTTAAATGTTATGACAGACTGGTGGTTTTGATTTTTACGGTTGACAAGTGGACTTAATGATCTTCCGAGAAAAATAGATGATATCCGAAACAACTACCCTTTTACGGAAATCTAGTCAAGCCTGAAATGATGGCAGATGCTTCTGTTTTACATGAGTGTTAATATTACAATGCCAGTTATGAAACATTAAATGTATTGTTCTCGTACTGAAACAAGCTGAATCAGCACAAACATAAACAATAAAAGCAGTAAAGATCAATTTGCGAATAGCAAAAGTTGACATTATAAGAGTACAGGGTTTCCTAGAGGCAGATGCATGGCTGCCATGGATATCAGAAATCAAATTAAGGTTGTCAAAATATTGTTAAAGGCATTCTTAAATTCCCATGTTAACACTTCATTTCTACAACCAAAAGAGCTTGTAGGCTTTCCAGACATATTCTGAATAAGATGAATGGTGTGATCACCTCTGCTGTTTCTTTGTAGCCATGTACCTACAAAACTGAGAGACTTTAGCATGACATGACACAAAAACCTCAGCAAAGCATAAAGGGCACCAGTTTATCTAAATGGCTATTCCAGGGAACATTTTTAATTATACACACTTTATTATTTGTATGTTCAATTAATAAAATGCTATTAGCTTCAAAACATACTGTAACAAATCAAATCTATGTACCCCTCAGATTCTACTGATATTTTACTATTCCTGTTTGTTAAGATCAGGTAAAAAGCTGCAGGCGCTCAATTTAAAGTTAGTGAGGCATGGAGCTGTAATAATAATTGGTTATTGACCAAGTTGTTGTTTTGGGATTTAGGGCAGGAACAATCACAGAAAAGACCATATTACTTACATAAAAGGTCCAAGGACCTTAAAATAAGTGATTGACCTTTAAGATAACACTACATTTTAACAACAAGGAATATGTACTAGAGTAATAAACAGAAAACATGAGTGTGACACATACCTAAAGTACACAGAGATGAATTTCCAAATCTATACTCGGACTAATTAAAAATGAAACAAATGAGTATTGAAAGCAATACGCAATTTATTCTGTTTGTAACACCCCTCACTCAGTAAATTTCAATAATCTTTTTATTAGTGACTTTTGCTGATTTCTCTTTAATATTTTCAGTAATATAGACAGATATTTTGAACCTACCAAGTTGTAGTCTGATTTTAGTTATATTTCACTTTAGGATTTCAACACTTTATAAGTGTATAAATCATTAACTCAAGTTTATCTAATAATGATTTTGATATATGAAACATTGACTTTATTAATAAACATTAAATTATTAAAAAGGTTCCTACCAGATTATTAACACTCTGTTAATGTTACCTTAGTCTATGAAACATTAACAGAATTAATAAAAATGTGAAAAACGAACCTGCATTTTTACTCATTTTCCTCAGTCTACTTTAGTAAAGATTCATAATTTTTTTTACATTTTTCCCCTGAAATAATTACCACAAATAAAACAACTCACTACCCTGCAAACCAATAATTTTTCTCAATCCTGAATCTTCTCTAGCAAAAGCACTGAGAAATTAATTCTTTAAAGAACATACATTCTAGTATTCCATACAGTTTGTATTGATATATAATGCAAACAAACACAACAAAATACATTAGGGATGCAAAATCTGCTTCTTTATGAAGAATACAATTAGCGTTTTGCCCACTCAGCAGCTCTGTCCCTGCCTTTGAAAGCAGGGATGAAAATGTGAAAATTGGATTGATTTATGCATAACCTCTCACAGGCTCAACAGGTATTTTGCTGGGCAATTTTTGACAGCATGCTGGATATAATTATATTAATTTCCCATTTAACTCAAAACTGTACATTTTTCATTTAACATTCAGGTGTTACCTGCCTCTTTTTTAGATGGTAAGAGCTGTTTATATCTATAGGACTTTAAAGGTTGCTATACAGTAAGTACTATAATACCTGCTGCAGTTACCAAACAGTATCTAGGCTGCTCTGAATGGAACCATTTGTATTAGTTGTATTAGTCCAATGCTGCTTGTTCAAAATTTCATAGTGTTTGCAGTGGACACAAACTGTCATGTTTAGTTCTTAGCTATGACGCTTCATATTATGTCTTATTTTTGGGGCAAATTCTAAATAGTTTATGACATTACATGCATCACACCTTAAAACAAAGCAAGCCATCCACCAATTTCATAATTTTAAAAGGTTCACAAAAATAAAACACTGGTCAAAATGTGACACCAATGGGAAGTGCTCCTGAGTATGAAAGCACTTCACAGACTCAGTTTGTGAATGAGACTCGGCACACATTGTATAAATAGAGGCCTTATGGAGATTTAAGCACCCACATGTTTTGAATATACAGTAGTAATGTAACCAAATATATAAGCACATTAGATAGCTCTATAATTTGGGATCCTCTTTCTTTTCCCACACATGTGGCTAATTCACTATCTTCTCTAAGGCTGGAATTACAGATTTTGCATGTGGGTGAGATTGTTGTCCACTGTCAGCCTAGTGTGAAGGGACAGAAAAATACAGCTTAGCTGAGCAATCAATACTGTATTTATGCTTGGTGAGGAAACAGTCATAGCAGAGAATTAGTGGTGTTGTATTCCACTCAAAGGAATTATGCAAATAATATTCCTTTAAGGAACATTTGAGATGTACTCTATATTTAAAAGCAATCAAAAGATTTTGAGGTTATGACAAAAGATGTTTTGGCTGTTTACTTGTGAAAGCCATTAATCAAAAGGGTCAGTGGAAAACTGAGGTTCCACATTTCTCTAAGGTAAAATATGTTCTAGAATTTTGTGTTCCAGAGAATGGATGTTAGATGGTAAAGTGTATCAATTAAAAAGCTGCTAAGCAGGATTTTGAAATTATATTTCCAGTCAGCTCTACCTATTTTTCATGTAATATGACTGACATTTTGGCCTTTCAATTGCTACTTCATATTGCTTTAAATCTGTCAATAGTGACAGGCATTTTCTGCATTTGATTATGCTATGATGGATCTTTATCCATGTCAGCTACATGTCATCTCACAATTGCCAGTTTTTGTTTTGTTGGGATACTGTATTTTCCTAAAAGGAATTTAATGCATGCACAAAGGCATCTGACCATAACAAATAATTGACAAAAAGATACTTCAGATATTTAAATGAGCAAGAAGTATCAGTACTTTCCAAAGTTAATTTATTGCTTTTTTATTTTACTGATATCAAAGATAGAGTTTACTACATATTCCATGTTTATTTCTGTTACACATCCCTTTAATCTTTTGCTGGTTCTGTTTTCCACTTAAAATACTAAAGCTCTAATAATTCCAAAGCAAGACTGAAGAAGGAGATGTAATTGCCACTGACACACCACTAGAGGCCACTACATGGCCTCTGATCTTTGTAAATAGCCAAAGTAGGGATGAAGTTAATTAAGTTATTAAAATAAGTTTTTGTTTAGTTTGTAAAGACGGTGCACGGTGATGATGGTGGTTGGGGCTTTTTGATGCTAACTTTCTGTTTGGCCTGAAAAGGTAAACAATGGAGGCACCTGAATTTCACTTCTGTCAGCTTTTGTGTTTTTGTGCCCTTGGGACTGCCCTGGTAAGGGTAGGGTCTATCGCAAAGGCCAACTGCCTCTCATTAATCACAAGCTCTGTGTTAGTTTTGTGAGTCTTGAACACAGATTACAAGTGAAGCTGATCACTAATCCCGAGTCTGTGTAAGTGGCATTTCAGTCCTGTACCAGCAGTATCTACACATACACACCTCTCTCTCAGTTTACAAATGTGATTTCTTCTTCAAAACAGTTTGTAATGTGAAATTTTGTACAGTATGAAGATAATTAAATTCCCATTACTTCATATATAAAAACGTACCACACCTGAAGTCTAGAAAAATTACTCAGTTTATGTACTTTAAATACTGAATTGTCAAATTAGAACCTAATAAAATGTTTATGTTAGTTAATCAATCCATTTAATTTAGGACAGCAGTTCACTAAATAAAATGTGTTTAAGAGTTGGTTCCATATAGTTGTGCATTTAGTTCTGTCCCTTGTAGAATGACATGTGTTGAAAATACTATTTTCAACGGATTAGAGAAATGCTAAAAACACCATAACATAAACACCCCCAAAAAAAAACCTACAAATGAATAATACCACAATATGTAATGGTGGTGCCTTGTATTTTGATGATTTACTACCTGCCTGATGTACATTTAAAAGTTGCTCCATCCAAAGCAAATGCAGTTTGACATCCCTACACTAAAATCCAAATCTGTAGTTAGATGATGAAGTTTTCAACTTTTCTCATACTGGTAAATAACCACCAGACAACACTAGTGCAATGCTACAACGGTACAGAATTTCAGTCGTAACGGTGAACTAAATGGTTTTTAAGGGCTGCCAGCTTTTAAAGATTCTAACAGGCCTGTGTAACCAGCTGGAATGTAACTGCACCATTAATTTAAATGGTTCATTTTTTAATTTGAAATTTTTTGCTAGTTTGATCTTTTATTTCTTGTACTGTTACCTACTTGGAACTGTATATTTTATACCTTTTTTGAATAAGTTTAGAGCAGGTGGTCTAATACAGTACAGCAAGTGCACATTCATTACTGGCTAATACTGTATGTCGTTGTTAAACTTTAAGGAAGACCGAGAGACAGGTCATTACTCTGTGACTCCAGGGATGGTTAAACCAAATTTCTAATCATGCTAAAGAACACAACATTTGACTTAGCCAGCTGTCTGAGAGAGAGCCCTAGGATGCTATGCTATGAAACCAGATTAATGATTTCAGTCTCAGATTGTAGCAGGGCCAGTAGATGACATACAGTTATAAAAGATAACAACAAGAAGAGGACTAAAAGTGGGACAGCATGATGGCACAGTGGTCTTGCAGTACTGGAGCCCTGGCTTCATTCCAGGCATTGAGTGCTACCTGTGTGGAGTTTGTATGTTCTCTTTGTGTCCTTGTGGGTTTCCTCAAGGTGCTCTAGTTTCCTTCCATAGTCAAAGATATTCTGGTACAGTAGGTTAATTGGTTTCTGTATTGGAAACAAGCTAGAAAAGAGAAAATTACTCAAGTCTCCTCAAGTACAGTCAGTTTACAACTGAGTAGCACAATTATTATGATGATGTGATTCCCACTTGAACTCGGGGAAACAATTTTATGTACAGAACACTACATATTTACTGTAAGATACATTCACAAAGTTTTTAATATTCTAATCTCAAAGATCCCTGTGGGAAATAGAGGTATTACCAATAACTCTTGATATGATATATTCTGTGTCGTGATTGTATATGATCAAACAAGCACAGCACAAACACAGAAGATAACTACTGTAAGATGGTGTTTATGCATAAAAACTATGTTTTAGGAAAGAATTGTAATTAGGTGTATGCAAAGAACAGACACTGCAAAATTGGTGAGCACAGATTTACCAAACAGAAACAAAATACACTTTAATAAATGTCAGCAGACCAACAGCAACTAGCTGATATGTTTACCATTCCTTGTTCTTTAAATGCACAATCCCTGCAATGTTCTTAGCCATGACTAATTTAGCACTCACATCACAAACGCACCAAAATAATTCTTCCTATTTAGTTTTAAACCTATGATGAAAGTCTGTGAACTTCAAGAGTATGTCAAATGATTTCCAATTTCCCCAAATCTAATGTAACAGAAAATCTTCTTTCAAAGTTTTTTTTATGTTGTTGGACTCAATATTTCTGTTTCTTGTAAAATTCAGTTACTGTCCTAATACATTTAGGTCTTAGCCCAATAAATTGTCACAAACAACCAGCAGGTTTGATTTTATGTGTGGATCACAGAAAGATAAAACGCTCTATTCTACTGACATTTAAAATATGTCAACAAAGCATGGTTTGTTCAAGCTTTGCTTCATTTAATTGTTATATACTGAGAAACAAAAGAAACTATCACTCAATACTTTCACAGAAATTAAGTATAGGGATTTTGGATATTGATTAAGTGGTTTTGGTTTCATTTTATTAATTGATCATTCATGACTGACCATGATACACCCTAGTTACTTTTTTGTATAAGCACAAAATAATGTCTTCATTAAGGGAGTTAATAGGGCACAGGTCATGAAGCACCTGTTGAAAGTCAAGACTGGTGAAAATCAAGAAAAGAGCCAATATGTCAAAAGGACAATGCCTTCATGCCATGTTGGAAGCTAGATTAAGTTGGGACAATCGTTCTCAGTGCAGAGCACTATCCCCTTTAGTCAAGACTTAAGTTTCTCTGCAGTGACCCTAACAGGCATCAGGAAGAGAATGACAAAGATACACAGCAATTAATTACAGTATTGTACAGTGCATTATTGACTGCTTGATGGGATGGTCTGAACAGGACTGTCTAGCTATTACAGAAATGTTCTTACAGTGACTGATAGCAACCTGACCGCATAGGGTACATAGATCTAATCTTGGGACCTCACTCACCACTCCTCCTGCTGGTTCATCCTGACATGACAACATTTCATTAGGAAAGTGTAAAGTCCCCATTTCTGCTTGTGTGACAACAGCTTGCTTGCAGCAGGTTCACCTACAGTACAGTACATAACTGAACCACTGCCATGGACTGCTGTCATGTCCAGAAAAAAGCTATGTGCTCTGTTCTCCCTGCACTGCCCTACGACCCTCATTCTGTACGTCTGAAACAGTTTTCCGATAATGTACATACAGTACCTAGTGAACAATTTTGTTTTAGCGCAATAACCTGTTAGTGGGCACAGTTTTTAGTGTGTGAATACTAACAAGTCACTGCTAACTCTAAAATTATATTTATTTTAATGGATTGTAGCCTTTTCTTTTGCAAGTCTATGCGGTCTTTATACTTCTGTAGGAGTCTACAAAATCAAGCCAATTTTTGCCCACAACACAGACAGCATCTGAACCTGGTCCTAAACACTGATTACTTAGCATTGTTCCCATATTAAACAAAATCCCTCTATATACATTTGTACATTTGTACAGTAAATGTCTTCATCTGTGAAACTCCTACCTTTGCCTTACAAGCAGCAGCATATACAGTACAATTATTAATGGGATAAACCTAAAGAAACTGGACTGTTCCAAGGTTTACTTTTTAGGTCATTGAAAACTTGGCCAATTATACAGCTAGGTAGCACACAAATAAACATATTTATTTATAAAATGAGTCCTCAAATCCAATTTATTCATCCAATATATTACGATTTGTGTTCCTTTACAAATTCTCAATGAAACTGCTGCATATTGAGCAATACATTATTCAGCTCATGGTGCATCACTTTTCTTAATGCATTACTTAAATCTGAGCTATAAGTCTTTATATCCTGACATCTTTAAGAAATCTACTCTATAATCTTAGAAGAAAGTGGAATGATAGAGATAGTTGGCTGAAGATATCACAAGGTCTCTGGCGAGATCTACTTCCCTCTTGTTGCTCACATCAATTCACAACTTTGTATCACCTTTAAGCTGTTTAAACCAGTCCCAGGTGTCCATCTTTGAGTGCACGACCACAGTATCTGTGTTTAGTGCACTGCACTGTGATCAAGAGCTATTCTGAAGGCTGGTAAAAGGAAAAAAACATATTGGTTCAATTAATTATAATATTGTGAAACCTAGTGTAACATTTATTTTAGTTAACAAAAAATAAGCTGTAATTCACTGGTGAACACATTTTCAGCCAAGAACGCATTATGTATTTTTCTGCCAATCAGAAATTTAAGATATGGTAAAAAGCAGAAGCTATTTTTACACCAATAAGAACATAGAAAATAATATATAAACGTACATGTTATTTTGAAGAAAATACATAAAAAAACACCATTTAAACAAACATTAATTTTGAATATCACAGGAAAGAGTATGGAATAACAGCCTAATATGAATTGATCATTGGCTTACTAATAAAAAATTTGGCTCGGGCTACTAACATTGCTTCTACAAATAATAACTATGAAGTTGAATATTGTTGATGTATGGCGTGTTCAGGATTTTCCAGTCTGAGCCTCATTGTCCTTTTGGCTTTATGCAAGTACAGTGTTGATTTTCTTTCAGGTGATTATTTGTAGATATTTTACTTTTTATTCCTTTCAAGCAACAAGTTCACCCATGAGACCCTGTTCTGGTCTGCAGCCCTTGGAATTGTATTCCCTCAGTGCTCGCCACTGAAGCTAAGCAGCATCATATTAACGTAGAGCTGTTAACTGAGCTTTGTGTCTGAGGTTAAAACACTGTCACCCCAGCTCTAAGGAGGACAAAAGCAGCCAGCTGTCACTAATAAAAGAGGCACTGTGTGGGTGGACCAACACCTGTAAATCGTTAACTCCATTAAGGTGCTATACAGTGGTCTAAAGGGTAGTTGTCTGAGAAGAATGAAATGGTGTCTAGCACTTAAAGCCATATTGACCGATATTAAGCTAAGGAGTAAAATGATAAAACTGAATCATGTTATTTTGAAACTGTAAAAATAGATTATACAGGGACAAATGGTATTTTTATAATGCATACAAAGTGAGTTTATTTATTTGTTATGGGTTTCTCCCACTGTGTCAATATTTGTTTGCTGAACTATCTCTCTATGTTCTTATTAGGTATTTTGTGGTCATTAACATAACTGATAAAAACAGTCACATGCTTTAAATGTTTAAAATTGTTTTTTAAGACTGGTCTAGAATACAAGGGTTTCTCTTTTAGAAAGCAGGGGAAAAGAAAGTGTAATCCTGTTTATTTTCAATGACGAATTCAAAGTTAGATGGAGATGGAGAATATTATGTCAAAGGGAATCCTCAGTTTACAGCTGGAAAGATTTTGAGGTTCCTGCTGTATCCATCCACTGCCCTGAAATACTATATACTGTATTTCCAGTTCTGTGGCTCGGGCCAATTTAATCAGCAATGTGGGACCACCTTAGACACCAAATGAGAATGTTAATCTGTGAGTGATGGATTTGATTGCATTAAATTGACTCCTCAAGGAGAATGCAACACAGCTCTGCAGTGCAGAGTGTTAACTGCTTTGGTCAGGGCAATATTTTCATCTCAGAATGGTTATGGATCTTGATAACAGACCTAAAAAGGGAAATTTCAATCCAAAACCCAAAATCAAATGCAAATCATATTAAACTGCAGTTTACGTCATTGTTATGAACATGCTATTACTACACATGTCTGTAATGCTGCTCTGCCAATCTCAGGATAGGTCCTCTCGGTTTAACCCCTCAACCAGAAAAAAATTATTTTCCTCTAGTACAAGGAGAGGTACAGTACTTGTGGTGATGCATTCTGATGCATCAAGCCTATTGCAGTGTCCGTGGACACACTTACATGTCTGCAAGGAGACATCCAAAGCTTTGGTTTGTGATCAAAACAAGGCAAAATCTGTGTCAACAAGATTAAAATATAGCATTAAGCATTAAAGATCAATTTAATCCCCATCCTTGTTAAAACTGTATGGCTACCTTTATCCAAGGCATACAGTATATTAGGTACAGTATACATAGGTACAATGTACAAAACAATGAATACATAAACCAGATTAACAAAATACCATTAGCATTACATAATATTGTTGGGAACTAAAAAACACATCAGAGCATAAATAGCATTAACAACTTTTTTTCAAATCTAAGAGTGAAAACACTTTTCATAAAAAGTTATTTTTCATTAATGTGCATTGCAGGAGCAGAAGTGGTGTATAAAGCATAGCCTACACACAAACATCAAGTAGTTTAGTTACTGCAAGTAACATTCTAAAGATTATTAATAATCGAAAAGGACAACTTCAGAGATGAGAAACCTTAGCAATTTAGATGTCAAATTAGCAATAAAAACCATAGTAATTCCTTCCATTTAGGTTGAAACCTTTGAACACAGAAATGTTTCACCATCCATAATAGAAATCAGGGGTTTCCTATGAGTATTATGGTTTTAAATTTGTTTTAGAATTGGACAGTTAGGTCTCTTCCATGTTAGATTTTTGTTTTGGACCAAATTTCCTCTGTTACCTGATTCATAAGAAGTCCATCTATAGTTACCTACAGTATAGGCATTTTGTCTCATGAATATATTTTGTGGAACTCTAAACTCGTTATGCTTCTTTTTAAAAATTCTTTTTAAAATTTTGCTTATCTTGCATACAGTATATTATAACATAGGATTATTATATAGTATTAACATATAGTCTTGCATATATTAGCACTGTATGTTTGTAATTAAAATCCCTGGAAAAAAAATACTACAAAAAAATCTCCTCTGGCCTGCCATTCCCCATGAAACAAATATTGTACACATCAGACTTCCTTAAAATAGTTGCTTAAAATATAATAGACTGTTAGACATGACACTGTGCCTTATACATACCAGAAAGTCTACAGGGACATAGAAACCAAGTCAAAGGGCTGATGTTCCTTTAACAGCACTGGTAGGCAATGTTTCTTTAAAGATAAGATGGCTCTCAAGCTTTACACTGAGTAATTAGTGTTGCTGTCCTCTCCAGCACAATTCTGCAAGTCTAGTCCCTGCAGAGACATTTGTGAATGGCTATTTGTATAATATGATATACTGTAGTATCTTTTCAGTCCTCCCTCACATACATTTTATAGAAAGCTTATAAACATCAGTAGCATGAAGGCATTTTCAGTTTATTCCCATAAAAAATCCTCTTGTTTTCTCCATTGTCTCCTGTATAAAAAGTTTAGGACCAAAACACACATTTAGAGAACTTTTCTACTGCTGTGTTTTTTGTCACCTGATATTAAAGGTTTTCTTTCTATAGTATGTTCAACACTTTCACCCACATTTCTCAGTCACATGTTGGTGACTTTTCAATGCTCCTTAAACAATTTAAATGGAGATTAAAATATTAAGAGGGTTATAATTCTGGATTAAATTTTAATCCTTGGATCTGGTTTGCAAATATTAACCTGGAAAACTTTTAAGTTAAAAAAGTTACATTTTGCTAAAGATGTTTTCTTGGAGAACAGATGGCAATATCAACAAATCACTCAAACTATGTAGATCAAAAAATGAAATTGAATGAATTATAAAATTCAGAGCACTCTGAACCACTGAACCACTGCATAGCAGGAAAAAAATTTTAAGAGATTGGTACGGGAAGTTATGGATAACTTTTGTTATACTGTAACAATAACTGCATAAAACTTTTGTAACAGTTCTATGTCATATGTAAGACTTGAGTCATTTCTTCAGATAAAAAAAAAGAAACAGTGATGTCTTGCAGGTTTTACTCAGCATGTCTGCAGTCTGAATTACACTGCAGTATGCCAGACTTCAACTCCAGCCTGATTACTGCTGCAGTCAGGGAGCCAGGTCCAATTATCACAGGGAAAGTTTCATTGTGTTACGGGAGCTGGGTAAGGGGGTATGATCACAGCCATCAAGTGCTGGAAATTAACAGTGGGCATTCGATTTGTGACCAAGTGAAAATGGTGGCTAATGGCACAATCACTTAGTGTCTTTCTGAAATACAAACACTGAGAAATCACTTTATGAAACCCTCTGAAGTACAGTATTAATAAAATTACATGCAGTGTTGCAAAAGGCTACAAAGGAAGATAGAGTTTGTGTAATGTAAAATTCACCCTTGAGGTTCACCGCACTGACCTTTATATTTTAGTTGTTTCAGCTATGAACTGATTTCTTAATGCACAATACAATATGAATAACTGCAGAAGCCTTTTAAATATGATTTTTCTTTTTAATTTGGGCACTAGGATAGAGCAAAGCAACTGCTCTTGCAAAAACATTACTGAATGCTTGAGGGTAGTGGTGTAATGCAGATCCCTCCCAATTGAGACTAATTTAAAGTCAGAAACAAGCAAATTAAGGAATGATGACCACTTAATTAGTTCTTGATTGTGCACATGTGTGGTGCAAGAAGATGAGGGCTGGACGCGGCTGTCTTTGGAAGGCGGAAGACTCTTCTGCTTACCAAGGAGGGGATGTCAATGTCAGCAATGTCATGCTTTAATTCACAAATAAATTAAACCTGACGATTAAGAAGAAAAAATCTGGGTATGTTTATAAAATGCATGCTTGTGAAAACACCACTAGAATACACAACTCAGCAGACAAAAATGACACCATGGACTATATGAGCTAGCATGCCAAATTACATGCTTCAGCCACAAACAGCACTGAGGTCTCAGGTCATGCTCTACTGGTTAAGTGAAGATCATGCAATGATTTTATCTAGTCTGCTTATGTAACAGAAAGGATATCGTTTTTAATCCACATCCTACAGC
The DNA here is from genome assembly GCF_059453375.1 of Lepisosteus platostomus. NCBI lineage: Eukaryota > Metazoa > Chordata > Actinopteri > Semionotiformes > Lepisosteidae > Lepisosteus > Lepisosteus platostomus. The sequence goes on along the minus strand of NC_142635.1, from coordinate 8,087,223 downwards.
ATAGTTAATTTGAAATTTATATTAAGCACTTTGAATCAGAACTCCCAAAAATTACAATTTCAAAAACAAGCTTTTGTGCCTCTCATAATAATCTGAACGGTTAGACTGTGTCATTCCACGTCATCTCTGCTGGATTCCACATTCTGCAGAGCATACTATTTTAAGAAGCAGCATAAATCGCACAAATGTGCATTAACCATCTCTGCTACTATGAGCATTGAGATGTAATATATAAATTAATTTCAGCTATTACATTCAACAGCCCAAACTGCATGTGGGTTTTTTTCACTTCCATTTTTACTGAAGTAAGTAAACTATGATGTGTTATTTCCTACTTTAATATTAATTTGCTATTATATGATAAGAAACAAAATAAGGTAATACACAGCAAAAAAATAATCTAATTTAATAAGGTTAATTGCCTCAGTTCCATTAAGAGCAATGAGCTCTTTTACTGAAAATGGTATTTGGGATGTCCAATTATTTCTTAACGAGGTCTCTGGCTGTCAATCTAATTAACTTGTGGAGGGAAAAAATAATTAGCCTAATTACAATCCTCAATAGAATTTAAGGATATACCAAATCGATGTAATGCTACGACTAACATCAGCTGTAATGTCTCAAACCACATTGCGTGAATCCTCTTATTCTGCCATTTAATTTGGAAATGAAACCTCTCAATAAAACATAGAAGTGTTTGGGTCTTAATAATACATTTCAAAAAAGATTAATTCCGCACATGCATGCACCCAAGATAGTGACATTTGCTATTTACATTTTTGCAACAAGCAGAAGTCATGAGCATTGCCTTCAAACGCTTTTCATCTGCTCGATGGCAGCGCCATAATGGGAAGGTCAAGTCACTGTCGTTGAGAAGAATCTTTTGATGCTTATACTGTAGGTTGTAGGAAACAATGGTCTATGTTGTTTGCATATATACTGTAGCAAATTACAAAAACATTAAACTAATTAAACTCCCATCAAACATTTTTGCACATACACTTTACAGTGAAATACAACACAACAAATTACTATTAAAAATAACTTTAAATGTTACTGTAGCTGATTTTTCTAAATCACAATCATGAAGAAATTGCTTGCCAAATTTCCTTCAATCTTGTATGTAAATGCGGATCCCAATTTTGGCCATAGATTCAATTACAGAGCACTCGACACCCAGAATACTTTCGGCACTGCACAAAATATATTGGACCACATTTAAAAATATACTGGAGTCACCAACAATGTAGGCAACAGCACAGAGACATCCACATACAGTTACAGTATAATGCATTAACTATAAAGCAGTTAATGCAAATGCATTTTTGAGTTTGAGTCCAAAAGAGACGTTAATATACACCTAGAAAGTGTGCATTCTTCATGTTCATTTCCATCTACTCAGATGATTCCATCTAGGGAGCAATGTGTAGCATTTGCCCCTCCAAATAAAACAACAATCCATTCAAATACACAGGATCTAAAATATTTACCTTTAATGTAGGCATACAGCATTACAATAATACCATATTATTACTTAGGAAATAATTTTAGCAGCATTAGAAAGGAGTGTTGTATTGCTGCTCTGCAGTTTCCTCTGTGTGAAATCACTCCAGAAAAAGACCACCTGAACTTTATTTTTTAATAATTAAAAATTGAGTATCAAATAATGAGAAAACATATAAAACATATTAAAAACATATTAAAACCTGTTAGTTAATAATTAATACCTTATGTATCTGTAAGACAATGGAGTTGCTACTGCTATATTATTTAGAGGAACACATAATCACTTTCATGCATTCCATGCTGAAAAGAGAAGAAAGGAAACACAACGTTTCGGCTGTGGAGCCGTCTTCAGGTGTAAGGGTTACACCCTTTTCAGCACGGAACAAACCTATTACTTGTTTCTTTGCAGCCTAAGCCTGCTGACGCAGCTACCCACCTGAACTACTTATTATTTATAGGTTCATTATATAATGCTCAGTAGCCCTTTGAAAATAATAATATATACTGTACATCTTTGCTTGTGCACTCTGCTGTGCTGAAATTTACTTTAGGCATAAAAAGCAAAGGCCAGCAATGAACCCTCAATGGCAAACATTCTCAATCTTGTACTAACATTCAGAAAACCCTGAATGGGGATTTGGGAAATTAAAAAGGATTAGAGTCAAACTATAATTACACATTGATATTTTATTAGAGTTTCCCACCAACATATACAGTATGCATATTAGCTTTTATTTTCCCCTAACAATGCCCATTCTCATTACCTGGCTATTTCTCAGTGCTTCACTCCTTATTTTACATTTGGCATTCAACAGTAAGACATTTTCAAACTTTGTAATGGTATTTGTATCGTAAACTTTGTGACAAAAAAACATGCATTATTTGAATTGCTGAACAGAAAACGCAATGCCTGGCTGACCTGTTTAAAAGTTGTGCTGAACTTGCCTGGTGTCAAAGTGTTAAAAAAATCTATATACGCTATCACAATAATCCAAGAGATCAAGTAGCAAACACAGGGTCTGGACCTAACTTAGATTTTTTTGCAGGGTAGCCAATTTCCCGGTGGCCTTTTTTAATAGGAGGCAATGAGTACATTGAATTTTAATTTGGTATTGCTAATGAATCCTTAGTGTGTGAAAGTAAGTACCCGATCGTTCTGGAGTATGTCCAAAAATGTAAATTTAAGAAACGGCACTCTGCTGCTATATTTGTTTTACTGCTAATGGAATAGACAAGATATTAAGGTGGGCAATTACAAAAATGCTGCTGTTTTATAGCCCCCAATGTCTTCTGCAATAAAAACCTTTTTTTATACATTAAACCAAAAGACCAGCAACTGTTTTATTTCACAATGTTGTCATTAGCATAGCTGATTTTTTTCTTCATTCACACCTACAGTAGCATTCTTAAGACCTGTGCTTTGCTCAGGCTCTTCTTGGTTCCAAGAGCTTTCAAATGGATGGCTTTATTTTAACAGCTCTCTGAACGGTATACACTTATCTCAGTACAGTTATTTATTTAAACAGTTAGTAGAGACATTTACTAATTTTCTAGGAGAATGGTGGTTGTTTTCAATCCCTGGATTGAAAGATTTGCATCCCAAGCTTCGCATGGTTTCCATTATGAGAGTCAGAATTAGCTGTGAAATGAAATACTATTTGAAGTGTACTCTGGCAATATACAGTACTGTTACATTTTGTTGTACTGAACTGTATGTGTGCATTACAATTTTCTCAAAGAATTCACAAGCTCTGTATTATTAGTAAGAGGCTTTTTAACAATGCTATGAAGTTTGTGGGGCAGAGAACTAAAATAGAAAACAGTTAAAAATTTCATATATTCTAGGTCTATTATCTCCTATGATCAATAGGACATAAGCTGTACTAGGCTCCAGGAGGTCACATTAAAAAAAAGTAAACAGTGCATTTTAAAATGTTTCGGAAACTAAAGAACTTTATATTTTAACATGCCTCTAATAACATTCTATCCCTCATGAAGATTTTTATTAATAATAGTAATAATTCCCTGTCTAGAGTTCAGTGTTGTGCAGTATACTATTTGTAACTCACTCAAAGGTTTTATGGAAAGTAACACTACATTTGAATTAATGGAACAAATACTTGCAGCACTTACAGCACTACAATGGCCCTCTTGCCTGACTTACAGACGGAACAGAGTTTGTGGTTACTCAGACATTTTAAATTACACATCATGCTGTGTTGAATTACATCTTCCTCAGTCTTCAGTGTGTTTATGTAATTTAAAGGACGCTATCTTACTCTGTGTAATGTGTAATGTGAAATGTGAATCGGTATATACAACAGATGTAGTCCCAGACATAGAAAAACATGATCCAACGATTTTTTAGATTTGCCCATTTCTGTACAGAAAACACTACAGTACTTTTATTACACGAAAGTCACATGAAAAAATGTGTTTCACCATGTTCTATTTCCTGTGTGGGAGTTCAGTGTGTGAAGGCCATACCGTGACAACAAATGGTGCTGTTGATAAATTGCAGTTTTATAAGACTGAACATAACATACTGTATAAAAAAGAAATAAAAATACAGTTAAACTACTACTGCATAGTAATCAACTAGACTAGTCAGTTCTCTGAACTGTAATGATTTTATTGCAAACAGCTTTTGATATTTTGTGATAACAGGGACCATTACTGTGTTGTTTTAATCAATACTGGGCAATAAAGTTACATTCTAAAATTTTGTCATCTAAATCTGTATGGGGATAATCATTATCACAACTATCAAGTGATATTATTTGCACAGCAAGATTATACTTGTTTGTATATAATTATGGTACTGTATTAAGCACAACATCTTTTGGAAAAGCTACAGGATAACCACATGATTAACCACATCATATGATTATTATTAAAACATACCATGTTTTTAATAAAGAATTATAGATGATGCATACTTTTACCCACTAAAAAACCTGAGACAATACTGGATCATATGATTGTTGCTACCATAGAAAAAAACTGTACATGGCTCTATGTTTGTATTGTCTTGAAATTTGAACACATTTAAGTATAATACCTTAATATTTACCAATTAAATGCTTCTTTAATGTAATATGACATCTACAGTCATATTTTATGCTTTTGTTTTAAGATATTTATTATTGTATTTTATGCTTTGCTTGTGTTTTAAGACCCAAGATATTTATTGTTGCTAGGAAACCACTGAAAAAGTACCTCTGAAGGGCAGGAAGTAATTTACTCTCTGTAGGACAACAAGTTTCATTTATGTTTATTTTTTGTTTTTAGAACTGAAATATTCCTTTATAACACAGTCCTGTTGTTCAAGTGTTTCAAAATACTGCTGGTTTTACTGTGGTGTAGCTACATGACATTAGCAATTCACAACAAATGTTTAGCAAAACTCTGTCTTTCAGTCTTCAGAAGGAGTCTCTGAATATTGTGGCATTCAGCAGCTAAATGCACTCAAGGGTTTTGACTCTGAACTGCTAACATATTTGCCTTCTGAAATACAATTTGTATGATTCAGTTTTTAGAAGGCAATGTACAGCATATCTTGTAAATAAAATATGCAAATATAATTATATCGTAAAAAGCTTCTAGAACAATTTTACCTTTGAAATATACTTTTAAATGTACAGTACTGTAGGTTCTTACCTACTTTCTGTTTGAGAGCAGATGTGTAAGTTAAAAATATTTTTTTTATTTTCCAGCTGTTCAGCAATTAAAAAAAAATTGAAATACAGGAGAAGAAAACATTTTAGCTAGTTACATTTTATGAATAACACAAAAAAGCATATTTGAAATCTGAATGACTAAAACCCAATTAAAAATGTGAGCCATTTTACATCTAATCAAGCAGTACTCTGGAGATTGATTACACAAGCTTCGAAGAATTAGTTGAAAAAAAAAATCTCTTGAATGCAGAATTACACACAGTGCACATCTTCCTTATTCCTAATTCACCATTTAGAAGCTATGGTAATTCACAATGCAGTCTTAAATTCTTTAACAGCCCAAACTAGACTGTGTCTTAGTATTTCTGTATACTTTCAGCTCGTGTTCTGATCTTTTCTAAGAGATCCATGCCATACATTTCTCATATTGGGCTATATGTCATCGGGTTGTGATTGAGAGTTAGAAAAATGTGGGTTTTTTTTTGTAGGGGCTTCATTAGTTGTATAATTTATGCTGAACTCCTAAAGTAGATCAATGAAATTAAAACACTCAGTTTAGCTCAGTTTAATCACATGTTAGTATGAGCTGGATAAGTAGTTTATTTTTAAAAATTTGAATTTACTGTATATAAGTTTATATAGAGATTGTCAGTTAAAAGGATCCACCTCTGGATAATGCTTCTCTATACAACAGATCATCAGGAAAAAGAAATTGCTTCACTGACTGCATTAAGGGAGACATTTAGGAGACTATACAAGTCTAAAGTGGAATTTGGCCAGGACTCTAAGTTTAACACCTGTACTCTTTCGAAAAATGACAAGGAATAAGTCGTCAATACATACAGTAATGTCTAATGTCTCATCTGATGCCAGTTACCACACTGTTCTTGACAACTCTGATATAGATGGAAGAACACCACCTACCGTTCCTACAACACTGGTTACAACTGCAACCTAGATTTCTTTGGAGGTCTCCCATCCTAGCATTGAGCAGGCTTCGCTTTTGTGAGCTAATGAGATCAGGCTACAATACAGTAATGCTCCTGTCCATTTAAGTAATGTAAAAAAGCCATTTTAATTTCCATATGATATGCAGATTATATAAATTATATACATTTTTAAATTCTGAACAATAAGGGAACAGTTCTCATCTCTTAAAGACAAGAATAGGTAAAAAGATTACAATAAAAGGCCAACTACAGTATACTGCAAAACGGGTACAGAAACTGAAAAATATATCATATATTTAAAATACAAAAGGTAGATAAATGCACAGACAGATAAATGGTGCAGATAATATATCTGGAAAGGAATTTGCCCAAAGAAACATCATTAATACTGCAGTTTCATAATGTTGAAAGTTAGAGATTGTTATAGTCTATGTCTCCTAAGATTTTAAAACAACTTTATCCTCTAACCAAAGGCAAGTCAATTCTTCTCCATCCAAGACCAATGCTTAATTTTACATGAGAGAGTAGGCCCAGGGAATCTAAAACAAAGAGCTTGTTTTTGACTTACGGTTATAGAACAGGGACACTTTGATGAGAAAAGAAGAGACTCCAACCCTCAGAAACCCAACAAAATTTACAATACCACTTCAACCTTGCTTCAATCCCAGCAATACCTCAGAGCAATTTTTCACCAAATTGACAGGAATTTCCATCAGGAACTGACTAGCCAAAGAAACCACTTTGAAATCAAATCTACTACAAACTATTAAAGTCTGATGTCCCTATTTTTCTGTAGGAAATAGTGGAGATTGTGTTCTGTGATGGGATTTAACTAGTAATTTGCAATCTGAATATAAAAGCGCTTAAAATGAACTGAACAATACCAGAGACGATGCACTGCAGACTCTAACACTATTCATTTCTAATATAAACATACATGTATAATATATATCACATACAAAGCACAAAATCCTTAAAGTTGCATTTTCATTCTGCAATGTGACTCTTCTTCTATATCATCTTTATACTCCAAAAATAAATGTATGAACACATTGGAAATCATAATTCTCTTACACTACTCATATGCCTCATACATTGGAAAACATTGAGAATAATGCAGTCATTCTGAAATCTATAAAAATAATTTGAAAGCTTTAAGAGACAAAGAATGCAAGGATAACTGGGGAAGGTGGAGGGACGTTTTTGTGACAGTGTCTTTCTACTAGCATAGACAATTTTAGACTTTTTACAAAACCCTCTGCTGTGAAAGTAAGAGAGCTGAAGAGAACACACTTTTCACACTGCCTTACTGTCCCATAGTATATTTCAATATAATACAATATGGTATTAGATATATGATATATGCTGCACAACAACAGATCTTTAACATATTAAAAATCAGTGAATTACTAAAGGCATATGATACATTTATTGATGAACTTAAGTGGCTAATATGTAAAACCAGACAGCATTCTCTGCAAAAGAAATATCTGCTGTGAAGAAAAAAAAAGATAACGGTTTATTAAAATATAATTTAGTGTTCTATCATATCAGCTTGTTAAATTCAGTTCAAATAGGGAAAATTTATTAGAGAGATTACATTATAGTATTGTGTATTTTATTTCCCATAGGACACTGATTGAAACAGACAGACTCTGAATAAGTATAGTAGTCCTGTTCTGTGTACCAAGTCATTTCTTTTTCAAATATCTGCAGGGATACAGTCAACAAAACCATATACATTACATAAGACTGTTCATTTGAACTAGGGTTGTGAACCAGGGATGTGTATATAATTATAGCAAGCTAGAAGATCCAATGACTTAGAGTAAAACAGTTATATCTCAGAGGATGGCAAACAGCTCAAAGACAAATTTATTGTACTTTTGCAATATTGAAATAAAAAAAAATAATCTTGTTCGATTCAGATGTTTGCAAGGCTTCTCTCTTCTTTCCTTTCAGTCCTTTTTATTTTCTCTTTTCTCTTTGGATTTCTCTTTCACACTTCTGGTTTCCTTTCTTCTTCATTTTATATTTATGTTAGTTAGTTATACAGTTAGTTTAGGTAGCAGGCCTGCTATACCATGATGATTGTTCACATTTGTTTGTTACTGTATGAGGTATCATAATATTCCTTTGTTTTCTCTGAAAATCTAATAAACTAATCGAAAATAAAATAAATCATTAGATAGGAAACACAAATTAAGTCCAGGTTTCAGGTATATCTTTGCTGGACAGTCCAACGTGTAATTGAAAACAAATGCAAATGTTCCCATTACATTTTTTCAGATGTAGCTAAATCTGGCTCTTATCTGCTCTGTAGTTTGTCAAAAAACTAAATTGCAATAACAGTGATACAACAGTGAAAAAAATCATTCTATTCAACACTGGCAATTGATTACAGCTGTCTCATGTACTGTGCATACTGTATACAACACATAATGTTGTTTTACACAATCATTGCTTTCTTTTGACATCTTTTTAATCATGTGAGTACGCATTCCTAGCTGAGGATGAAGTTGCCCACACTTAGTCAAGGGTACTGTAAATGCTGAAGAGTTCACCAAAGTCCTACAGAGAAAGTTAAAAAAATCTATCCGAGAACACCTTGGGATGTGTCAAAAGCAACTGCAAGTGTAGATGTAATGAAAACTCAAAGCTCCAGTGGTCATACTCATGTGATGTATTTAGCTACATTTCAAGCTACAACTAAGTACATCCCCAAGTTCACCTATACCTGAGTAAACAGTGGACCAAGGAAAAGCAACCTGATGATATCCTGACACAAGAGTTTTAAGAGCCATAAGTTCAAGTACTTAAGGAAAAATACTGTACCACCTTGCTTATTTGCAGATTTATAATCACTGTACGAGTAGGCATTTTATTGACTTTTCAGATCTAACAGTTTTGTAGACATAATTATAAAAATCTATTTTAATTTTGTGCATATGTGTAATTTAATGTAAAATGAAGTACACATATCTCATCTACTGGAACAGCAAAGTGGTAGAACTGTACAGACCCAACATAAAGGCTGAGAAGTAGGAAATAATTGTGGAACAGCAGAAAAGAGGAGATGACTAATAACAGCACTGCACTGCTTGGCAGACAGCAGCTGCAGTTCTTGCAAAAAAAGAAATATGGATGCAAATAAGGCCCTTGTCAGCAGCATTAAAGAAAGTACACTTGTTAGGACTTGTATAATACTGGATATATGTTTATAGAGAACATTGTGAATCAAGTTTCAAAACTAGCAAACAGACACTGTTTTTTCATTCTACTAATACAATGTCCCCATGTAATGCAGGAAGACATAAAATATGTGAATTTTGTTCTTCTTGTTTTTAGTACACAGCATGTTGGTACCAGCAAACTTTCATTAAATCTTTCCACTACCTCAATTTTTTGAGTCTTGATGTCTTATCGTCAGGGCCAGATATTCTCAGTTAAAAAACGTCAAACTGATTCTGAAATGTGTGTTTGATTACTGTACATTTGTGCAAAACTAAACCTCCTTAAACAGGCTTTAATAACTGTGATATTTGTGTGGAGGGATTATATAAAGGACATACATATATATTTATAATAATGAGCAACTTTCAGGGTTATAGAGTTTTTAACAGTAATCAAAAGTTACTATGAATCATGGAATATTTGACTATTAATTAACTCTGTTTCACGGATCTAGAAAGCAGTACAGTCTAAAAATACTTTTAAATCTGCTTTGCATATATTAGGTCAAAATAAGCTGCCACAGACAGACCCTTATTTAGATATCGTATTAATTAAAATGAAGTACCATATAATGGAATCAGAAACGGTGTATGACATTTAATGTAGAAACATGCATTCTAAGGAAAATGGGTAGCAAAATCATACTATGGATACAATATGTAAAACAGTGAGCTTCAAGAAGCTATCTAGGAAAAAAGTGACATCATTGTTATCTTGTAGATAATAGAAAGAAACAGTAAAACGATGGACCATTATAAAACAGTTAAAATTAAAATTGCATTTTAAATCAAAGTATGCAATGCTAAAATTATACAATGTATTAGAACAAAACTATTTATTTTTTATTTAAAAACTGTGTAAAAGTTTTGTCAACACGGCAACAAAAAAGATATTGCTGCTCTATTCCTGATACCATACATTCACACTCTTAAAGTAATGTCCTACTTTGATAAGCTAAAAGAACTGAATCTTTTTAGTCTTGAGCAACAAGACACTACTGTAGGGAAGCTGATTTGAGTATTTAAAAAATCAACCCATTAATCAGCCTTGGAATCTGTTGTGAAGCACAAACCAGAGAAAAAAAGTGAAAACATGGAAGTGCATTTACAAGAAAGACTGGGAAGATGTTTTTATACAAGGTGTTGTGGGAGTCTGGCACAAGCTATCCAGTCAAAAGCAGCACATTGGCTTCTTCAAAGAAGTGGCTGGATGAGACCCTGAGCTCATTTCCCTACTAGACACCAAAATTAGCTACAGTAAGACTCAGTGGTCTCTTCACATTTGTAAACTTTATTATGCGCTTATATTACATTAGGGCTGGCATAGAGGTACAGTACTTTGGCAATGAAATGGGGTTTGTATGAATTTTACAAGAAACACCTTCTGGCGTGCATAAGTTGAATGAATGATGACTTATGGTACATGTGAATATGATCTGTGACCACATGGAGAGACTTTGTACATATTAAGCTTAAGTAAAGCTGTGCCACGCTGATGAGCCTTAATAACAATGAACTAACTTCAGTCTCTGCTTACTTTGACTTAATATACTGTATGTGAAGAAGAAACAGAAATATCTTAATTTACAGTTTCATGTGGCAGCAATGTACATATTTCTTGATAAAACATGCTTAATATTGCTATTGACACTATCAATAATAATGATCGCAGTAAAAAAAAAAAGTTACCCTTAAAATTAACTTTAATTTGATTGGTTCTATTATGCCTGAAAACGAAACTTCTCCCAGGTTTACAATTAAACATTTATTATATCCTAGTTTACTTCTTCAACAAGATATTCTCTTATTTTAGTGGGATTCAGTAAGATACTACAGGTTTGTACAGAGATGTTCCATAAAATATTTATACAAGCAATTTGCATTTACATTAGAATAGAACCCATTAATTTTTATGCACATTAAAATCACAGCTTCTGTACTATTAGCCAAGAACATTTTCTCCTTATTCCTAGGGACACAAAACTGATGATTTGTATTCCAGGCATTTTTTTTTTAACTTTACCTGGCTTTAACTATATCATTTATAATACTTTCATACTGTAAAAACACTACATTGTCTCTACATTGTTGAAGAAAAAAAACAGATTCCTTATCTTATTAAATCCCTGGAATGTTATATGGTAAATTCTAAATGCAAATTTAAAAAAATCCAAAAGCTAAATGTTTAGAAAGTGTTTCATTTCAGCTGTTTTCCAGGGCACCTTTATATGATATCAAGTAATCATGGAATACTGTAGCTTTATATGACTTGATGTTTGTGCAGTTGTTCTAACAGATTTCAGACAGAAAGTAATTTAAACCAGGTTATTTACATTCTATAAAGATTTTGAGCTCTTATCTGTTAAGTTTCCGGGCAAGGTTTCTTTAGGTAAAGATATAATTAAATCTTTTATTTTCTTTTGAAAATGTTCCTTAAACACAGCTGTCTGAAAAAAAAAGTTTATTTTAGATGAAATGACAAGAATTTGGGTAAAAGAAAAAATGACAGGTTTATTATTTATTATTAATTGCAAAACTATTGTTTTATTCTGAAGGATTATTCATGCCTGCTGTCCAAAGGAAAATATTTTTTCTACACAAAATTCAATAAAACTATCAATGATCATGCAATGGTGCTGATCATTTCTCAATCTTCATTATTAGCTACCGATGTATTGTTTGAATTATGGTAAGGCAATCAGTATGTTATTTCATATCTATACACAGATAGTATCAATGTCATCCTTACAAAATAAGATAGACAATTTCTTTCCTTTTAGCAGAGAACATGTATGCACTACTGCCTTTGGAAGTTTCTGCTTTGCAAGTCCTGAAATACAAAGTAACAAAGAAAATCAGGTAGGAAAATAAAAAAACTATCAATCAAAATACATTTAGTTTGCAAATATTTTTCTTCACACAACAGCATTAATTTATAAATGAAATGCCTATTAAATTTCTATTTATTTCTATTAAAAATACTAGAATTTACTGTACTTTCTCATTTACAGAACTGTAGGTACTTTGGAGTTTTTTCAATCAATCCCCAGAGCCAACCAACTGAATATTTTTAAAGGTAGTTGTATTTCTGTGCTTAATCAATGATAAGGGAAGAAGATCAGTTTTCCCTCGTTTAATAATAAGAACATCAGCTCCCATTTTCCCTGGATCTTGCAACCTGTCACTAGAGAGAAACATTCCGAATGACAGCTGCTTATCTGAGACTGTCCCCAACCATTATGTCAGGAAAGCACTGTGGAAACATCTACTTTGGTAGCACAGGACAATCTTTAGCATCCTGCATCTTGTCCTTTACAGTTGAAGAAAGCAAACAGGGGGATATTATACTGGTAAGTGCCACCAGATGGAATTTAGAAGACCGAGTGCCAAGTGTTTGAGTGAATTTAAAAAAAAAATAGATGGGCAAAACTGTAACAGCGTTATGTTGATTTGTTTCAATTGTGCTAGAGGAAAAAAAAACTTTCCCCTTTCACTCTACTCTAAAAGAAACACTCTACTCTAAAAGAAACATAAAGAAAAGTAAGAGATACAAAAGAACTGGATTGAACAGTCATATGCCTCCCCTCCCCCCCCCCCCCCTTTAGAATATTATGTCAGAATCAGAATGATTGAAAGGACACCTGATTTAACCTATTATTTGTGTATGCTCTAAAGATATTCTTAGTCTATAGAAGCTACCTATACAGTAGTACAGGCAGCTTTCAGATTCATTTTATATCTCTGTAAGGGAAAATGATGCTATACATCTTGAGCAGCCTCTAAAAATCACAGCAATAAAACAAATGAATAATAATTACTGTTGGCTAGAACGATACCCAATTAACTTCAATGAGGGCTAATTTGACAAGTCAGCATGACAGGGAACTCCATGACTAATGCTTCTCTTCAAGCATGAAGCTTAAATTGAAGAAGAGAGAGAGTGAAAGAGGAAAATTCTTCTGTATTTCCCCCCTCAGTTTTCAAGGTTAAATTAAACATTGATTTTCTTGTCGCATCCTGACCCAGATATATTAAAATTATTCTCGCAGCAGTTTGAAGAATGTTTTATATTCATTTTAAAATTCTTCTGCATGAAATTGTCTTTTCCTCAATTTTCTGCCAAAAAGGGCTGCAAAGCCAGTTGTCAAGTAACAACATTGCCATTCAGCCCCAAAGACCACCAATGATGTGCTAGGATGCTTAACTGATAAACACACCACTTTCAATTGCTTTTTCTAATTCATTTTGAATGGCTTTCTTCTGGCTCTACAGAAGACAAACAAAGCCTGACAAGGGTTGACCATAATTACAGTTGATTAAAAAGCAAGGAAACAGCATATGGACCAAGCTTTTAAGGCAGCTACAATAAGTCACATTGGCTGAGATACATACAAGAAAGAGTATACCTAATGAAGCATATGTATATTCCTTGTCACAGACCGTTTATTTGAATTCAGAGCCATCATTTACTTTTCTCCTTCACTATTTTTATTTCATTTTTAATCAGCCTCATTGGTGCCTCTCTTCTAGGAAAGCACAAAGTAAATTGCTTCTATTTCTACTCGTAATCAATCTTTGAGGGAGAATTCAAACACAAAGTATAATATGATGGTTAAAATATATTTTACAATAAGCCAGATAAATATTTTAGCATCTTTCAATAAATTAAACATTTGTGTGTAGAGGTGGTGGTAGGGGGTTAGTTAATGCTTATGTATAATTCCCAGTCAATCTCAATAAGAGCTCCAGAGATCACCTAGTTTAAAAGGGTTAAATTCTGAAACGGTAAAACTTAAAGGATGTCTCTCAAAGTAATGTCACTTTCATATGGATTACATATGAAAACATTTTAGTTAGATCACTGTCAAAAGATATTTTAACATTTCAGATATTTAAAGAAATTTAATTTAATAAAATTAAATGAACACTTATTAAAATACTATAGTTTATACTAAAGGTATAGTAATATTCTTCTACACTTTTTAAGAATTCAAACCTTGAAAAACAACACATTATTCATTTTTACAAACACAAAAAAACATGACTGACTTTTACTACCTAATAACCGTTTACCCTACGTGGATGTATATGACATACAGTATTATACATTTATTCTCTCTGAATCTAAATGGTTTCTAAAATAATAAAATGGGTGCAATAGCTTGCTTCAGTGACATCTATTACTTGCATTGTCTCCGTTGTTCTTCGGTGTCTGCCTACATTAGTCTGTGTGGCACTTACTTTCTCACATCATACAGGGAAACTAATTAACCAATTAAGCACACCTTGACTCCAACTCCCTAATGGAATTACAAGCATTACTATTCAGATCTCTTGCCTGTGCTGTAAGGTTATTCAACAGTTTGAGCACCACTGCATTTCATCTAGCACATGTGGCAACCGTACAGTTGATTAAATTCACAATCAAATTAAGGCCTTTATTTAGTGAGAAATTAGTAGATTTCTTTTGAAGACATGCATAGTCTATGATCTGAGAAAAATGAAGAAAGACACATCAGACAACATTGGGATGTGTATCTGGTCAGCTGCTCTTCCTCATACGGTATATACTGTTATAATGATGTAGATTCTGGTATAGTCAGTAAACTTGAGAAGTTCACAGATGGCACCAAAATAAGAGGCTCAGCAAACAGTGTAAAAGCAGCAAAAAAAAAGAAAAAAATTACATACAGGTAGCAAAAATAAACAATACAAATATAATATAGGAAACACAGAGCTTTATGCAAAAGACTTGAGTTTTTATGTTGACACATCATTCACATCTCTTACTGTAGATAAGAGACCTACCATATTACAGTCCAAAGTATCAAGATATAGTACATTCATGGGCATAAATGAATGTTCTATGCTAACAGGCTAAATTAACTAAGACTTTTTTTAACTGAAGCTAAATTCATTAAAATTTGTTCAATTTCTCACACTTCGAGAAAGAAGACATTTGAAATATTCAAAATCTTCAAAGGTATTGACAAAGACAATCCACTTAACATCTTCAGTATCAACAGTGAAAACATAAACCTAGAAGTGTGTTTAAAACTAAGAACAGTAAACACTTTTTACACAAAGGGTTGTGGGAGTCCATAAAAAGCTATAAGGTTAAATTAAAGGGGACACAAGTCTTTCAGGAATATTTTTCTTCTTTAAGGATTAGATTCTAGTACCAATTAGCACCTACCAACCCCCAAAAAATTTTAAAAAAATAATGTTACAAAACAAACTATGATGTCTCTAGTATTGAATAATATTTTATACTCCACCAATGATGCCAAATTTTGTGAGGCTAGAATATAAATGCTGTTGTTTCTGTAAAGGAAAGATATCTTTAATCAAAACATTCACAGTGTGTGGAAGCCCTAATTAAAGAGTCCATTACATGACTCTTCATTGCTTTCCTTGGGTTCTGGCATTTCCCTGTGATCAACTAGCTAGAAATAAGATAGTCCCCAGGGCTCACTGACACTTGAGACATGATAGGTGACTGTGGGAGTGGATATGAATGAACTAAGTGAGCTAATGCAGTCCCAGAACTAATTCAGAACTGCATGCCACACCTACATACATCAAAATGCATGAAAAACATTCTCTTTCTCCAGGCATCTATTTGTATGATAAAATTTAGAAACAGCTATTTTTTTCTTTTAAATAGAAATGTGGAAGATGTGTAGATAGTTAAAGAGTTTGAATATTTATTTATTCATTGGATGTGTGGGAAGAAATTTTCAATGTACGGGTTGGGCTTCAGCCATCCACACCTTAAGAATAGTTTTCATGTCAAAAGCAAAACAAGATGCATTTAATATTGGTCCTAATGATATAGGTATATTCCTATTCAGTCAACATCTACACATATTAAATATCTAAACTCTTAATTATAGTGACCTGGTCTCTATAATGAATAGTCACGATAATAGGCATCAACTTCAGTGAAGACTCACAGGCCCTATTTCTTACCTACATACAATATGTGCAATAAAATAAATTCACTAAGGTTGTCTTTCATACTGAGCTTTCTAAGAAAACTAAGCTGTTACCCCAAGGGGTAGTGAAAAAATTATGAGTGGGTATTACCCCACACCTTCAGAACTATATAAAGACCCCTACAGAAAAAAAGAATTGCAGCTACAGTATGCATATGAATGTAATGTAGGAACTAACTTGGTTTTAAACAGCCCAAGAGACAATTTGAAATATAAAAAGAGGGACTGAAAATTCAGTTGAAAATTCAGCTGCTTTGCCACAGACTCCTATACCTATAGCTTTAAGGTGAAAGTCAAAGCCTTACAGTAAGCCAGATCACAAAGAGGAAACCCACAGGACACAATGTCACCAAACCCTGCCACTTGTCCTGATGTGCTTACACCATTAACACCATGTATACTATTGACTAAGACAGTTCCATTGCAAGAACTCGTAAGCTGCAATAAATACTAGTTTCATTATGACCTATTTTAATGTCTCTATTCACAAGGAGTCTACAGTAAATACTAAAAAAGCCTAACATATTATTTACCAAGTACCTTAGTTTTAAACAAAGTGTTTTGTTTTGCCTCATACAACAATCCTATTGTAACTAATCAAAAGATTATGACTTACAAATAGACTGCTTTTTAGCAATCTGTATGGACCATATGAGTATTGAATACAGTATAATATTTAATGTGGTTAGTTCAAAACTTCACATACATTGCATTGTTTTGCAGTCATAACTTCCTGTCATCATCAAATCCTGTACAAGCACAAGCTACTTTATTATCCTTCCACAACAACTACCAGAGACTGTTTTCTACATTAATCAATTAAAATGTCCAAGTACCTACTGTATATTAAACAGCAAGTAACAGAATCCAGCTGGTGAAGAAATGGTTCATTATTCAGCAAAACTGAGTTGTGAACTTTAATGGGTTATTAAATTTACTAAAGGGTACAGTGCAAAAAAATCATCTATCCTAAAATGCAGTTCAGAAGATTTGATCATTGCACACTACTTGTGTTCTCTAAAGCATCTCTTTAATACACTGTCAATATCAAAATTCATTCCTCACTGTAGCTTATTAAGTGAGGAGAGATATTAGATATGAACTCAGCCCTTTAGAGCTATGAATGAGTTGGCAATGTGTACAGATATGGCTGATATAGCAAACCTATCAGCTAGATAATCCTAACAAAACAGTATTTAACAATCAAGAAAGGAGGATCCAAGCAAGAGTAGGATATTTACATGTACATGTTAATCTTTGTGTTCTTGGAATCCTGCCACACTCTAGTATGGTGACCTCCAACTTTGGTTGGAGATGCCCAGTCCAGTAGGTTTCACTGGTCATCTGTAAATCACTCATTTCTAAAGATTTAGAACAATTTCATTGTGTTCGGTTAAGCAGTAATCTAGAGCTAAACTGTGACGAAAACCTATATATTCACCTTACTTTATATCTTCAAGTGTTGTCAATCTGCAAAAACAGGTGACTTATAAAATTAACTATACAGGTGCTTTCCAGGACTACTGTGGGACACTCCTGCTTTAGCGACTTGCAAGAGACTGCTTCTGTGATATTATGGTGAGGTGTTCATGCATACTGTTATTATGCAATGACCTAATATAAGTACAGAACTCCAGTTTGGGCAATAATCTATGTTCTTTTCATTCCCTTTTAAAGTTTTACAGTAAGTTCACTCAACGATTTTCATTAAAAACTTCATTAATTTTCATTGTCAAATTTTACATTGCCAGAACAGAGAGCATACCAAAGAGTAGTGTATAGTATACAATACTTTTAAAAAGTGCAGGAACTTTTAGGCAAATGAAATTCCGTTATAAATATTTTTATGTTTCAATCTAAGGAGAGTGCAATTCAGACTTCACACAAAATGAATCACTGAAATTATTGCCAAAACTTGAGTGTTGCAATGGGAAATTTACATTTAAAACTGCTCTGGGTATTGATAGCTGTAGTATGTGAATGTCTTCTGGTAAGCAGATTATAAGGTTGGTCACAATCAACACAAATAGCTAACAAAAAAAGGGCAAAGTGTCGAAGCTTTATATTTACATTTCATAATACAGTACAGTATGAAAATGTGGTGGTTGACCCAAGTGTTGTAGAATAAAGTACGTGCTTAGTCAAAAAGATGAGAAAAAACACTCCTCTTCATCTTTAACTGAAGAAGTTAAAGCAACTGTTTACAATGCAATGATTAGTCGTGTATCTGGATATTCCTTTCCTATAGGTCCCTCATGAGATTTTCCAGACAGAAAATGACTTTTTGTGCAACAATGCCTCAAGTCATTGCATTCAGGAATGATCGTTTAGTCTTTCAATATGACCCACGGATTTTTTTGTGGCTCATTTTAAATAATGTATTGAGATTTCGATTGACCAATTGCAAGGTGATTATCTTCTTTAAATGCTAAAAATGTAGAAAAGTGATATTGAGCAGTTCCAGTTTTGTTTAAATCCTTATTACAACAGATTAGAAATTAGGATTATATATAATATATTATTTTAAAGATATCTGAATAATTGTTAACATACAATTGACTGTGTTTCGATGTGTTAAAAAAGATCAAACAGAAGAGTGTGCAGCCACCATTGAAGCAATATAACCTTTACATTTGTGACACATGCTTTGAACAAGATCCAGATCCTGTAATAGACCCTTATGTCTTGTAGACCTGGACAAGCATTTGCATATTCACCAGTCTCTGAGCCCTAGATACTGTATCATGCACACTGTGTTTAGTGGGGTTCATGTCTGGCTAGGAGGGTATCCACAGCATGAACCTCCATGCTTAATTAACCCATCCATTTTCCAACTGCTTCCTCCAATTCAGGGTGGCAGGGGAGCCAGAGCCTATCCCAGCTAGGAACAGGCGCAAAGCGGGGTACACCCTGGACAAGGCACCATTCCACTGCAGTATTCATAAACCTGAACTTTTATTTCAAAGGAGCAATCTGAATGAAGGACACTGCTCAAGGATAAAACACCAGTGAGCCACCTGGGCTTTAACCTTCCCAACCTCCTAGTTATGAGTCCAGAGCCCTAACCACTATCACATGTTCACCAATAGCCACATAACATTCGTAATGAAGTGCATCCTTTACGTTATCACTGGCAATATTTGAACACTCAAACTAACAGTTGCACAAGAAAATTTTAGATAAAGGATTGATTAATTTTGTTTCCATTAAGTACTGATTTCTTTAAAGATACTGTATGTTAAGACTAAACATCTAAGAAATCAATTAAATAGAAAGTGACTTGTAATGTTTTCGATTAATACATACAGTATGAAGTGGTAAAGCACATTTTCATATATTTTTGTTCAGTCAGTGCCAGAAAACCTCTACCTACCACAGCAAAACATTTAAAATTATATACAGCTCTCTAGTGTATAAATCCCGTAAAAGGCTTCGGTTTACCAGTGGCATAAAGTGAGATCAGCTTGTGTCTATTTCCTTTCATTTCTCATATGAAAAAATTAAGATTTCCCTAGTGCACAAAAACCATTTCAAAACCTAATAAAGCATAAATTAAAGGCTGCAGAAATCTCAGTGGTTACTAGATTATTTGACTATGAGACAAATATGATGATCGGATTAAAAAAAGTCACAGTCAGCTTTTATGCCTTGAGGCATTGTTGATCTAATGTTGCGACGCGAAAGCATTTGCAGATAAACTACTAGAATTCCACATCCTGGAGAAGTATTCATAGTGACAGAAGAGGGGATTAGTGTATTCAAAGTTTCTCTGAGGGGCTGTGGAGTTGCCACAGAAACCCTGGAAGGTTTGTTTGTATGTTTTTCTACTCATTATCTTTGCCCACTATCAATACAGAATAAGCCTGTAATCACATTTTCTCATTATGATCTTGTAATTAGTCTGCAATACAGATTAGATGCTGTTATTAGAAAAGATGGAACACCGTCCTTGAGTGAGTACTGAAACTGCTTAGTTTTGTGCAGAATTTAAGAATAAAAAAACACAACTTGAAAACAGACCATATTTGCAATGTATAATGCTAGTGTATAACAGTATGCATATAAACAATGTACATGTTTCATATGCTGAGCATCAAGTAATTAAGAATTGCAAGTCATTCACAAATTTGTCAGGAAAATCACACAATCTTATAGCAGCCAAATTTTAACAGATATGAGAAAGTAAATTAGGCATGGTGGTGCAGTGGTTAGCATTGCTACATCACAGTGCTGGGGCCCTGGGTTCAATTCCAGGACTGGGGTGCTTTCTATGTGGAGTTTGCCTGTTTTCCCAATGTTCCTGTAGGTTTCCCAAGGGTGCTCAAGTTTCCTTCCATAGTCCAAAGACATGCTGGTAGGTTAATTAGCTTCTGGGAAAACTAGTGGGCGTGAGTGCCTGTGTATCTGCCCTGGCTCTCCCATGATCCTGAGCCGAATGAAGCAGTTAGAAAATGGATGGATACAGTTAAATTCAATATGCTGATAACCTGTTCATTTATCTTCAATAGGGCTGATTAACAGATCTGCAAAAATTCACAGCAAATAGCATGCTGTGGACACTGCTGTATTTCTGACACATGGTTTGCACAGGTTGTAGATGCTGTCCTGTGGTATTCTGTCTGTTTCTTCTTATATAGCCATAAGACAAGCACAGTATTTGCTTCTCCTCTGGTGTCCTGAATGCCACAGTCTATCACATCCCACAACGTTTAACAGGACTTATGCCATTACGGCATCCATCTTATTTTCATCTAGCTTGAAGCTATTCTTGCATGAGCCCCAGATCCCCTACTTTGTGCTGAATAATGTAGTGCTGTGCAGTCAGGTTTCACTCCTGTCCAGATCATCACACTTGGACTTCCCCATTAGTCTTGGCAAGGTGCTGTGACTCATGGTATCCCAGGTTGTGGCCTATCATTGACAATATTTAAACATGCAGACTGCTCAAACACAGAGTTAGTTAGAGAATGCTAGGTTGCACAGGAATTACATATTCTATATGTGAATCGCCAAACATATCACATAACTCCTTAGAACACAGCAGAAGCAGAAACGTGCCAAGCCTTTTCCTTTGCTTTGCACTATGGGAAAGGAAGCTGATGTAAGTCACCTCAAAAGAAGCATGATTGACATTGCACATGTCTCTGATGCACTGCTGCAGATAACAGCAGACCTGACTAATGTCTCAATTCAGACAGCCACAGTAGTTTCCTGGTAAATGAATTAAAAATCAGGAAACAATCTAGGCCAAAAGAAGTGACTGAACCAAAGGGATATGTGGCAGAGTTCTTGTAGGAACCATTAAGTGGTCCTATATCTTCATAGACATCTTTGGACATCAGCTACTGGGACTGATGGCGGTGCTGTGTGTTGGAGCTACAATCACTGCTGGAGAGGGACCAACCTACTATTAGGCAGTAATGTTTTGGAGGACAGTAATTGCAAAATGTGATAAGAGCTTAAAGCCACATAAATCATAAAGAATTTGTCTCAAGAAAAAGGCACCAAGTGAGATTAAATCAGACATTTTTCACAGCACAGATAATTTGAAATCTTTTGGGTGTATTTTGAACATTGATTTTCCTATCTGTGCAGTGTAAACATCATTTATAATAATTCTTCCTATGCCAGTTCATTCTTTTAGAAATTAATTGACAGTTGAAATAAGGTGAACGGCTGTGCTCCTATATAAACAACCACAGGACTTCATCTTTGGAAATCTGTATTACTCATTTCCCACTACTGTAAATAATACACATAAAATAAATAAAATAAAGTTACCTGTTAAAGAACACAAAAACACAAAAAGGTTATTTCAAAGTATATCGTAATGTATTTAAGTTAAACTTTTTTATATTATTATTTAAACTGCAATAGGTTTTGTGTTTTCTCCTGACAGAGCTTTTCATTGCAGGTGTTGAAAATAAGTAGCATTTTCTAAACAAAAGCACTATATTTGCCAAATATATGAAAAAGAACATTTGCATAAGGAAATGAAAATATCTATTTTTTAAGACATTCAATTACTCACATGGGCAATTAACACAGGGCAATACAATGCAAGCAGAATTATTTTAGAGCTAAACCAATGTGTAATAATACTAAACATGGAGGAAAGCAATATGTTCTCAGAAACTAGCAAGAACCAAAGTGTAAAGATTAAAAAATGAATTACAGTATATGTGGAGTTCTTCATGGCATAACATTGTAAGAAAGTGGTGAAGAAAGAAACTGACACAGAGAAACCTATGCATTTCCTTCTTCAGTGACTGAATCACCATTAGTCTCAGTAAAGCTGTATCTAGTGGGCGTATTTGGAATCTCAAAAAGCCATTTTGAAATATAGTAATAAGGCCCTTCTAATTTCATTATGGAAGAAAATAAAGTGTTGGGTGATTCAAGAAATGCATGTTATCACAGGCAATGATAGTCTTATCAGACCCTCAAGCAGAGGTTACAAGTGATCACTAATCTCGGATCTCCATTAACCAGTATTTCACTATTGCAGTTTTCTAGGTTTCTATTGTATTGTAGCATTCTGCCCCCAGAAACTAGACCACCATTTTATCTTGACCCCCTTTTTTCCACTCCTTACTTAAGTAATGTTTAAGGTCACTATATCAAATGCTGACCAATTTTTGTGCCATTTTAGCCAGGTAACCAACTTTATTAATGGAACAGGGCAGTGGTAGCCCAGAGGAAAGTAGGCTATGTAGAGGGTTATGAAAGCACCGTAATCACCGAGGGCCTGGCTGAAATCAGTCTGCCTGTCTACCTCTAGAGCACTTTTTGCTTTCTCATATGAACAACTTAATTTTCAGAATCGGTATTGGGCCCAGCAGTGTGCCTCTCTACTTCCTGATGTGCTGAGTGATTGATAATGAGGGAAGCAATGGCCCTATAATTCCAGGTCCTTCCCTGCTTGGTTAGTCACTAATCAGGAGTTAAATCTGACAGGTATAAGCCAGGAGGGATCCTTACAGACACTACAACCACTCCTTCCATCAAGGGTCAGTGGGGAGTGAAGTGAATTGATGTGATTTCCTTCAAAGCATAAGAAATTATAGGAAAGGCATCAATAATTCCCAGATTATGAGCATGCATGTACAGGGACTTTGAAAAAGAGTTTGAAGCTTACTGTAGGTTGCTTAAAACTTCAGAAACACAATGACATCAAAGTGCTTACAGCAATCTTTTATAATCAGCACATTCTGCCTTCAGGAAAAACAAGTGTCAAAAAGCCAAAGGTTTGTACATGGAGCTATTAGACTCGATTTGAAGTAAAAACAGTAATTAAAAATATTGGAGCTAATAATATGATTCACTTGACTTGAATTTTAAAATCATTACATGAGGTACAAAACACTGCTGCAAATCTCCTCTGAATTATGGTACTGTATTTTCTAATATTAATACATTTTATTTTTTTAAAATCTGAAATAGTTTTATAAGAAGACCGTTTTCTTCAATATTTATCATCCATGATGGAGCAAGTTTCCTAAAACTGTATTAGTTCATTCAAGAGGTTAATCTTTTAGGTTTTTTATGTTATCACATTTTCAGTCATTGAATTTATGAAGAAAGCGAGGAATGTTAACTTTGACATTGTGATGTACATGTATTTGGTGGCGTTAATACACAACACGTAGAGGAGTAGTAACACTATTCACAAAATATTGTTAGATTATATAAAGTTGATAATAGGAGATGAAATGTTTACTTTGGAATTTAATTACATTAAGACATCGTCTTTTATATCCTGACATGCAAAACAAAATATTGATTTTATTTTAGGCTTAAAGCTTAATTATAGTTGAATAGAGTATCTCATCTTGAATATTTAGGCTTACTTTTTCTTCTTGCCTTGCAGTGTACAAATGGTTAAATAGCACCAGGCCTATCTTTCAAGGGTACTTAAGGGCAGATCAATTATGCTGTGGAAGTAAGGGGGACAATTCCTAGTCCTTCGCCCCTGGAAAAAGAAAAAATAACACAATCTCCTCTTCTCCAGAAAGCAAAAAATATGCAAGCCCACCCCTGCTGAACCAAAAAAAGGAGATCCTAACACAGTCACCCCGGAGACTTAAATAAGGGAATTTAAACCTGTATGGCAATGGTGTGATGATTATATTCTTTGCAGCATCTGAAATCATTCCATAGCTAAAAGTCAAGCATACTATAAATATGAAAAGGGAAACAGAAGGTTTAAAATCAATGGCATGTTGTGCATTGTACAAATCCTGGCCTTCATCCAACTCAAAAAAATCATTAGCACCTTATAGGAAAGAAAATGAAAAACAGTAAACTCCAAGCAGCAGAAGGCCCGGAGAAATTAATTACCTAGATGTGGAATGACAGGCCATCTGATTCCATCAAAACTCTCATATGTTTAACCCCATGGGAATTCCATGGACCAACAAAATACACACGGCATATCATAAATTGTCAGGCTGGAACATAAAAAGGGAGTCCTTGGTAACAAATCACGAACTGCTGACCCAGAAGTAAGGTTTTTAACTAACTAGGCAAATAAATTGGGTAATCTTCACAGTTCAAAATGTTGTGCAGCTGTTCAACCATATCCTTTGTAAGGCTTTAAAAATAAAGGAGGAGCAGCTGCATAAAATCCAGAATGAAATGATACCAAGGTATTGCTGTTAAATTGATTAGAACATGTCTTACAACTAAGCTGTTCTACTTCTATCATAAACCCCCAACGCATAGGATGTCGACACTCTCGCCAATAAACAGCAATGTGTACGCCTGTTTAATTTGATTAACGAATCTTAGTTTTTGATGGAGCTTAACAAACAAGCTCCTTAAAGACTTTGACTAAGCAGCACTGTGTATTTTGCTTGATTATTTGCACTGCGTGACTAAACTGTCGACCATGGATTTATTAAAGAAACATCAGGGAAAATAAATATACAAGATTTCCTAAGACAGAAATATTCTAGCTAGAAGTCAAGCCTATACATTAGACATTCATTTATTGTTTTCCAAAGCTTTCAAAATCTTTAGACAGTCTTAATAGCTTACTCTGAGTTCTTCTCATAGAGATGATAAATCCACTTGCAAAACAAATACAAGTTATTAAAAAAATAACTTTTAAAAATAAAAATATTAAATGGACAATATGTGCAAAGATTTTTTAAGATAGTAATTCTCCCTATGTCCAAGTCTAAGGACTGTGGGAGGAAACCAAAGCGCCAACTGTAGTACTGTAGGTTAGTTAGATTCTAGTAAAACTGGCCTTGGTATGAGTTTATGTGTTTGTATGTCTTCCCTGTGATGGACTAGCATCCCATTCAGGGTGTATCCTGCATTGTGTCCGTTGCATGCTGAGTTAGGTTCTGGCTTCACCACCACCCTGAACTGGAAGAAACAACTAGAAAATACAGGTAAATGGATGCTTTAAGATTTGACCTCATTGGGGATTTAGAATTGCCAGAAATTATTTATCTGGATTTTGGCCAGGGTTGACACAGGGGATAACAACTAAACTATTACTGATTAAATGTCTGAATTATGAAACTTTTTCTAAAACAAATAAAATAGAAATTAAAATGAACAAATAGTAACTCATTTACTTTATAGATGCTCTGTTTGAGTATGTCAGTCTGTATTTATTATACAGGTCATCTGGGCATTTTAGAAAACTATGTTTTATTCACAGCTTTGTCAGTTTTTAATATATAGTATCATCTATCCTTTATCAGAAAACAGCTGTTCCTCTTGAGTATCATGGCAATCTGATGTCTTTGCCAAAAGAATAGGGCTCAAAGCAAGACTGGGAGCTTGCAACTGTTGTTAATAGTGTTTATTTATACATAGAAATGTAGTCCTAGAGTGGAACAGCTATATAAATAAAAGCAAATACTGAAGTGGCTAAAGTTGTATTACGATTAGCATATTATATTTTAATTCAGAAGAACCTGAAGTTCCTTTTTTCAGTGGTACAAACTCTGTTTTTTCTCTGTGTCAGCCTGTCCAGTGTTTTTATCTCAGACCCTGGGACTAGGGTGGATGTTTTAATTTATGGGAATGTAGATGAAAAGGCCACATGTCTTTAAAGGTCACATTTTACCAGTCCCTTTGGTGACATTTAGAAAGAGGTTTTACTGCTGTGCTGTAAAAAAGCCACGAAAGAGAAGAAAAGTACTGTAAGTGATTGAATGCAAATCTTGATCTTGTACACACCAAGGATATTTCCTACATGTGCAGTTTTGGATGCTACTGCTGCTCCAGGAAAACTTTGTGACAGTGAAGGATTAGGGGACTGTGTGTCCTTTACTGTGTGACATTTGTCATCATCTCTAGTTCAATCGTTTCAGGGTTAGGGCGCATATTAATCTCAGGTTGTCTGTGGGAGTTGGTGTGAGTGACTGTAGATATTTATAAACAACAGAAACAAATATCCCTGCCGAGGGCAGGCATGCAGGAGCTGCATCAGGTCACTAAGGTTTTCTGTATTATTTAGGTTGCCCAGTTCAAACTATTTTGTACACATAGACCATTAGGTTATGGATATATATTATCATGCAGTGTGGAGGAACATGTATAGGTTAATTTCATGCTGAAAAGTAGAAAGAAAAAGCACAAGGCTCCAGCTTTAGAGCTTTCTTCAGGTATGAGGGAGAGAGAAAAGGTGTGCGGGACATGCTGTATAGTGCAAAGGAGAACAAAGGACAGAGCGTGTGATAATGAGCACAGCAGGTGAGAAAGTGCCCAAACAAATGGAAATCTTGATGAGATGTATGAAAAGCTGAAATCTTAAAATGAATGGAGAGGTTCTAAAAAGAAATTAGTCTGTCATTGAAAATTGGTGGAAGGCGTGATCCAGGTTTCAGAAAAATCCTGGTCTCTGATGTCTTTCTGGAATACGATTCCTGGAATTCCTGTAAAAGGATGCAGATGGAAAGGTCAGTGTAATCATGGCTGGGAGAGGTAAAATTGTGAACCGTTGGCTTGCAGAGATCTTTGATGCTCACTGCTCTGATGTTTTCCTGGAAATGGCCAAGTTTGTAGTGTGGGCATGTACAGTAAGAAAGTTTCAAAGCACTAATTTTACAGAGGTTATATTTTTTATTTAATATGTTTAATATATATGTTTTTATATTTTACTGCCTCACAAAAATAATTTGAAATGTTATCATAATCAATTGGGTCATATACAGTAGCAGAAAGGACCTAGAAAAAAATGTATTAGCATTTACAGTATGTATTATCTTTGCATTTGTTTTAATTTCAGTAATGCTTCATGTTGGTTTTAATTACAGTAATTTTCAGTAATTACTTTTTAAAAATAAATAAGTGTTATTTTTTAATAAAACAAACTGCAGAGAGCCAGTATGCCATGGAACATAAGAAATGATTTGTGACAAGGACGCAGAGGGTTTTTAGATGCCTGGGAAAAGTACAGAATGTGAATACAGCGGTATTATAATAGTCCCCTGCACTGGTCACTATCCAAAAACACACAAATACTGACCTTCATTTTTTACAATAAACCTATTATGAGATCTGGATTGTTATGAGAGATAAAGTCTCTTATCAATTACCTACATTACACTGGATAACCAAAAACGCTAAATTATTTTTCTAAATATTAATGGATGGTACTATATAATAGCAAAACAAGAAAAGATGAAATTTTACATACAATATCAGATACTTAAAATGTAAAAACTATCTTAATTACTCCCAAACCATATAAAATGACAGCTGTACACTGAACAAGAGTTTTTCCCCTCAGTTGCAAATAAAAAAAAATCACCCATATGCTGAGCACACATGCACCTGTCAATACTCTGCACACTCCACTGATTTTCTTCACAGTACGGCTTTGTTCTGAATGTACTGTATGTCAGTCATATCTAACTATACAGCCGTCATTCCAGTCCAGCTGTAGCAGCACTTGCTTCTTTTGTCTTGATGATAAGTATTGTGGTCAGAAGATGCCTGTTGTATAAATGTACTGCATATACCTTAGTATGATTTTACTAACTCACTTTGCCAATGTACCTTTTTGAACTAATGCAAAGATTTGGCACCTGGAACCTGAAAAATGGGAGTGGTCATTCTGTGTCAAATCAAAATTTTGTAAAATCACTGACGTGTCACCAGAACAACATCAGTAAAAACTAAACAGTAACTAAACTGTTTCTTCATATTCACGTCAACTGTACTGTACGTACTGTAAAACAATTCTCATTTCACGTTGCTTAAAATCTAACTGGATGTGAATTTTGGTGGTATATCATAATATTTTCAAAAACTTTTGAAAACTCAGCTTCTTTGTAAATGAAAAAGGAGTGATGCCTTCAAATGTACGAACAATCATGTCTCAATAACTACTTAATGATGATTGTCAGATTTTCTTTTAAAAAAGTATTTCTACTTACCTTCTGACAGTTTTTATCCATATCTGAGATCCATGGTGACAGTGGCTTGTGGAATCGATATGGAAAAAACCGTTAATATGTAACATGTGCATGAATGGTTAATGTGATTGTATTATGATAAAGTAAAATATTCATTCATTTGATCCTGCAAAACAGATTTTTCCAAAAGTTTTTTTTAGTTTAAAAAGCAAATACAATATGAAAATATAAACACTATGTAAAAAGAAACTAAAATAAAAAAAAGTATTCATAAATTGCAGAACAAAAAAAAACTTGTTACATTTTTTAAGCAAAAAACTGTTTAATTTGAACTGCAGAGGACGTTATACTAGTTGAAGCCCTCTCTAATAGTATTCATAAGACTGAGACCTTGGTGCCTTTTAAAGGTAGAGACTAGATCAGCTCAAAGAATCCTATTGTCAAAGTGCAGAGTCTACAAGACTCATACATTCATAATTATCAAAAGGCTTATTAATGAAAAAAGAATCACTTGGATTGTGCAGAGGACTGAGAGGGTCTAATCCAAATTCAGACTAGAGGTCAACTCAGCTACCAGGCACAACTCACATAAACGGTTCATATCTCACTTCCATAAAATAAGGTCTTTCTGTAAGGGCATACAAATGCTAAATGCCACATAAACGTTTTGAAAAAAGTAATGTAGGTAAAATACCTGGAAGTAAATTGTATAATATACTGTATTACCGATCCAATAATTTAAACTTGCAACTGTATTTGGTTTGGTATGAATGAAAGGTTGAATATGCATATAGACCTTTAAACATACATTTCACATATGCATTGTAATTGTTTTATCATATGCCAATCCCAAATCTGCCAGAAAAATTACTGTACACCAGCTTGCTGTGCTACAGTACTTAGCTAAAGTAATGGTATGGAAGCTTGCCAGTTTTCCAGCGGGCTGCACTCAGCAGGAGTCTTGGTTTCATGGCATGACTCTCTCTAGAGAAATATTAGGTGCCTTCCCAGAGCAGAAAATGCTCTCCAGTTTATTTATTGTAGCTTTACGGGACACAGGCATTTTACTTGTCCTTATCCAACAAAAACAGGCAATAATGTAAACAAGAAAAGCAGTGGACAGTGACATAACCATAAGTAGAATTCAACAGCAGTGAAATCGCATAATGGTTAGTCACTTTCAATTTTCAATCAGATTAAGAAGATCATTTCAAAATCTCCTTTCTGTGATTTGGTATGTTATAGCGTTTCCCTGGAAGTATTAGATTAACCCTGAAACTGGCATCTTTTTCTTCAGGAAATTAAGCAATTTAATGATATTATGTTATTGGATCTGGCTAGCAAGGATGAAAAGCAAAGATTGCATTTTTTTAGACAGAAATAATCGATTTTTATGTTTCAGATATTAATAGCAACTCAATTAGGTATTTGAACATTATCCAAGCAGAAGAATAAAAAACTGGTTAAATATTATATCAGCTAGCATTCTGTTTTTGACACAGCATGCAGTATAAATAATGAAATAGACAAGCCTGTGGTTTTGTACAGGGGATACTAGAATAACACCAGGTGCAGCGGTGTATAAAGTGATGTTTGCAGCTCAATCAAGTACACTTCTCCTGAGGTCAGATCTCTATCAGTGGAGCATAGCATAAGCCAGGTACTGAATCTTATAGTTCCAAGGCAGAAATACAATTGCTGTCATTCAAACTGCAGATATGAAATCTGCTTGACAGTACCAAACAAAGTAGGAAGTTCTTTAAATTGGCCAGTGATTATGATTTTTATAATAAAGGTATTTCTTGAAAAAGGGGATTAATGGGATCATACCCTGGCTGTCAAATCAAACAATCTTATCACTGTCTCAGATGTCCTAATTTATATATAATATACAGTATATCCACAAAGGTGGACAGATATAATTTCTTTTTAATTGTGAAGAACACGAATCAAAGTAAAATATATGCAGAATAATTATATATAAAATGAAATCTAATGGTGAGTAATCATCAACATCAAGCAGGTATTGTCATACAAATTGAAAATGAATAGCTTTCTCTATGGGCAAGACATAAATAGAACACACAGCTCAAAAGTCAAGTTATAGAGTTACACAGAGCCAATTTATTCAGTCAGAAAGCAGAGGAACAATTTGTTATAGCTAGAGTTACTGCAACTTTAAATATTTAGAGGTAAAGCAAATGTGCAATTTGAGAAATTACAAAAATATTCTGTAAAAAACAGGAAATTTAAGCAAGCCTTGAAAACCCCAGGCAAAATATCTGCAAAAGCATATTCCAGAATGAATCTGTAACCTTAGATTATAAACGAATGACACTTGAAGAGAACATCTGAATACCACTGGATATACTGTAGACCAAGCAGCAAGACATTTAGGAAAAAACAAAGCATGACATTAAAATAAACACGAAATGCAAATTAAGGGATTCGCAGATTGAGGAATAGATTCTCTCTCTCTACCCCTGAAGTTCAGAACCCACCCAGGTGACATGTGGCCCCACTACACAGCAGATCAGGTGGAGAGGTTAGTTAGAAATTCCTATATCACTCCAATCTGTACTCAAATGAACCTCATTAAAGCTTAGATCACAAAGTACAGTTTGGAGTGTCAAGAACTGAATTGTATCTCAAGCATCACCTGAAGTTCAATTGAAAATGAAAGAGACGCGTAGATTGAAAAGTGTATAAAACTGATGTAATACTGGAGATCCAACTAGCATCACTGTAATGCTGGAAGAGTAGAGGCAGAATGTCAAACCCAGGTAGTGGCTCCTGTCTTTAGGTTATCTGAACCTCAAGACAAAGTAGCGATCCGCATTGTTAAAAGGCCTGAGCTGCCTGGCAACATGGCAACTTGTTTTCTTTCTATAGGCGGCGGAGGACACTGGCTTCCAGAAGAAGACATGATCGGATTCATGATCATTAGAGCTGGTGATGGAAGGCCACCACGAGAACCCAGTGACCAGGCAATGCTTAGAGCCTAGACACTTAACAGCAGAGTCCCTCACTACATACAAGCAGTACGGTACACTGTTCTCACCTGTGAACTTTACCACACAGTCAAACCCACAGGAGGCTAATATTTACAGTAACTTCTGATGCAAATATACAGTAATTTAAAGGAGAGACATTGCCAAAAGACCCAAACAGGCTGAGAAGGTGACAATTTGCTCCAATTTATTAGCTGTAGTACACACAGACAACCAACAGCTGCTGAGTAAGAGGTACTGAAAACCACAGCCATTCCACTGCGTACACTTGTTACTCAGGTATTTGCATTACTGAAGCATCTTTCAGAGGTGTGATCTCATGTAATTGCAGCACGAAGGCTGCAAAATAAAACTGAACTGCTACAGTATGACCAAGAAAACCTGTGAGAGATAGTATAGATTTAACTCTCTACAGGTTCCTCCAAATATCCAAAGACATCCTGGTAGGTTACTGACTTCTGGGAAAAGTGTGTGTGTCTGGGTTTGTGTGTGCTCCATGATGGACTGGCGTCCTGTCCAGGGTGTATCCCACCTTGCACCCATTGCTCACCGGGCTAGGCTCCAGCTCCCCCGTGACACTTTACAGGATGAAAAGCTTAGGAAATGGAAGGAAGCAGAGAAACCTACCTCATAAATCAAACTGTTCACATTATATAATGTTTTAATCTGCAACATATAAAAAAATGACAAAACCATACACATGATTCTTTCATGGTACCTACTCTATGTCGGCACACGATTTTGGGATTTATTATTTTATAATCACAGAGAATGAGTAAGCAGTTCTTTGTTTAGGTGTTTTTTATAACTCAATCCTGGCAAAAGTTATTTTAACCTAAATCACAACAGATTAATAGATTCTGATCTTTTTCTTTCTTGTCCATGAAAACTATAGATTACCATAAAACTGTACAAGGAGCTGTTAATATGGACTGACATTTATACACAGGACACTTTAGTTATTGTTGCAAATGTTGCTCTTTGATTTGGCATTTGTGATTACTAATGTCTTAAAATTGTGTCCGGTGGGCTGAATGGGAGTTACTTTGCATTTCAGAACGAAAACAATGTGGGTCACACAACCAATCCATCAGTAAAAGTACTAAATGAAACCGACTGTCCAAACCACTAAATCTAAATGTAATACTTAAATTTACTTGAAATATGGCCAGCATTGTCTCTGATTTTATTTATTCTGTTTTGAAATATTACATTTCCCATTTTAAAAAGACTAAATAAGTGTCACTCTGAGTGTACTTTGTCACAGTATGGGGTGTTGTTTTATTCTTGGCTGTAATCAATTAAGGCTGATTTAGTCTGAATTATTTAGAGGAGATTGATGATTTTGCCACTTAAAATAAACAGCAGGTTAGCTTTTTATTGGCATTTTACAGATTGTTCTAATCTTTTGGGGAGTAAATAAGAACCTAATTACCACAAAGAATGAATTTTCAAATCTAGTTAGCATGAGTATTTTCAAACATTTTTTCCAGAGTGCACTTATTAAATGAAATTATCCATGTAGTTAGTCTGTTACTATTTAGTTATTTAAGTGCCAAGTATTTGTAAATTAAATTCTATTTAATAATTTATATCTGTTGATACCTTTTCCTCAAATTTTCAAATAAAATACTTTAAAAAATTCTCCTGAGTGCAACAATCTGTTAGTATACTTGATAATTCTTCTAAAACAATGTTTTGGAAAGATCACACCTGCAATAAATCACATTGCCAATTTGACAACATTTAACCCAGACTAACACCCATACTTTAATTACCAAAATGCCATTCTAAATCAATGATTACCATGGAAAAATATTTTTATAATTCTAGTTTACAATTATTTACACTACTGTCCGGATTTATTCATATCACTGATCATTTTCTGCTGTTATGTCCATTATTAAGACATTTAAGGCTCCGCACATAGTGGTCACGCTGTCAGGAAGTGGGCATTCCAGTCAAAGTATACATCAGAGCTGACAAAGGAATGGTAAACTGCACAGAAAATAAATGATCTCGACTGGCCATTTCAATTTCCAGACTTCAAGCCCATTGAACACTGGTGATTCTAACTCAAGACTGAAATTCACTTATGGAAACCAAAGAATCTGAAGGACCTAGAGCATTCTACAGTACATGCAGACTAATCACATACTGTACATCCCCTCCGAAGTGCCAGAGCCGCATAGCACACTAGAGTGGAATCCCTGCCAGAGGAGTAATTAAAAAACACCAACTAAATTGGTGTTAATTTAAGATTACTGTACTATATATCATTTTTAAAATTAAATTCAAGCAAATAACATTATCCAGTTTGTAAAGCTCTCTGTTATTTGATGTTAATTGTTTTTATTTCATCAGGTGAGTGAATACAGGGTATTGTATATACTGTATGTAAGAGCACATGAAGGGGAAATTCATAAGACATGTAATGTTCACAAAATAATTGTTACAACTATTCAGAAAGAAATCAGCATGAATTTATATTTTAATAGTATCTTGTCTCCTACCCCCAGCTACATTTCAATTTGAAGAAGAAAGACTGTTTCTTAAATTTTATAGCACGTACTGTACTGTATTTATTTTAGAAGTTTCAGCTGGATAGAAGTAAACAAACGCTATGTACTCTAAGTCCTCTGGTCACAGTGCTTTCTTCAACAAATCATAATTCTGTTCAAGAATGAGATGTTTAAATTGGATAAAACTACCTCCATGACATTTGCAAGATAAATGTCCGTATGGTCAAGTGAGATTTTCATCTCAAACTGTTGTGTTTCTTTCAAATATTCAAAGCCACAGGCAGACTGAAATGAGCAAATCTCATTTCACCAATCCACTTAACGGTTTTCAGGTTGCCCGAACTTCAAAACCACTTACAAGAAAAACACTGATTTTAAAAATTGTGGTAACGTATTACCTCAATACCTCATATTACATATGCAGTCCACTCAAGCACAAAATACTGGTCTGCAAGTGCAGACACAATCAGATCTGCATCCCAATAGGTCTTCCATATCCTAAATGAGCTAATATCTGCTATGCTTCTTGAGGAGTACATATTTTTCCCTTCTTTGCGCTTAAAGTTTAATTCACTTTTCAAGATTTACCGCATCTAGGTCAATTGCTCACTTGATAGAGCATAGAAAATTCTTAAGGCAGCTCAAAGCTGTTCAATATTGGATTTGGCAAAAAAAACGTTTTGAAAAAAGTTATTTTCTAAAAAGCTGCTGTATATCTTTTGTGTGTATTGTCATATTTTACAATTGAGGTGTAAAGTAAAGTACCATAAATAAGCCTCCAGATGAAGGTAACCTGAAGTCTGGATAAAAAACACAACAGTTTAAAAAAGCAAAATTTGATTATAGCCCAACACCTGCATTGAAGCTGGGAGTTCAATTCATGTGTACATTTAAATATAAAAAGTTGAGATGTCTGCCATTTTCACACACCAATGCAATATAGAAACATCGTGCTATAAATGTTTTTTTTTATTTATCTTAACATATACCGTATTCATATAACTGTAATGGTTTCATTAGTGGAAAGCACTTTTACTGTAGAAGCAATAAAAGCAAAACCACCACTATAGTATCTACAGTATATTATTGAAAGGATATAATGTTATACTATCGATCTTACAGTATAAATATAAAAAGACATCACCATCACCAAAGCAGCTCATTTCAAACTTTGGAAACCTGTAGACATCTAAACTAAATTTATTTCCTAAAACCTTCAAATATATTCCATCCATCTGTAAAACATAATTGACCACATCCTCAACAACTGGCATGACTGACATTGATAAAACAATGGTTTCTGAAACATGCCAAGATATGGTAACTTTCATATGAAGAAGAGGAATTCCTTAAGTGGTGCATTTCAATATCCCATCGAAGTGATGAAAAGTCATAGTAATCCAAATGTTCAGATGAAACAATGTGCATGGGCATTTTAGCACAGAAAAACATTAAATTATTTGATGTCTCAATAAATCTCATGCGGTGTATTGTGTTTCCCATAAGGTTAAAAACACATCATATGCAATTGAAAAGTTTTGTTTAAATGTATAATGCATTTCTTATTAAGTAACACAGTTTTACAACAATCTAAAATCCCAAAACATTTACATTTCCCTGCTCTCTGCTCAAAGCTGAGCTGAATGTGTAAAAAACCTCCAAAATACCTTGCTTTGCTTTACAATGTTGACTCTTTGGAATTACAACACTGACACAGGCTCATTCATTTTTCAAACACACACAGCAGGAAGGAGAATGTATTCCTGAAGTCAACCAGAAACAAAAACAAAAGAGACAGACTTCTTTCTTCCAGTTCTCTTTGACCTAAGGTATGAACGTGTCAAATTTTGACTTTGATTTCTCACTTAGGCTGGTAAAAGGCCCCCTTGGTAAAATATCAACAAATAAAATGTAAAAGGTAGACATGAGGTATTTCTGATTCACTATCAGTTTACATGAAAAGCATTTTCCAGTGTTTAGTTAATATCCTTGGTTATAAAACAAAAACTATTTTATCTCATAGCAAGAAATTAAATTTAAGATGAACTCTGTCAAAAGTTCTATAAAGACATTTCCCAGATGGAAAGTTTTTAAGTATTGCCTACATTAATACATTTCTAATATATTTTTGAAAACTATTTGTTGAATTGATGAATGTTCATGTTTTATATTGAACTAATAATTTACCACGCTGCATAAAATGCAACAGACAAATGTTCCAGTTGTAGAGTATGTGAAGGATTGCATATTATGCACAATTTAAGGATATGTGTTGCTACATTAATGCCAAAGATATGGCTGTTTTACCGAATTACATGCAAAGCACCATTCATTATTTAATACTTGGTTTGCAATAATCATTTTAGAACAATAAAACAAATATGATGTTGTAAAAAGGTTATAGTAGATATTGCAACATTTGGAAGGCATATAAATGTTAGAAGAGTGAAAACAGGAACTGTTATTAGCACACAAATCAGGAAGTAAAAAAGGAAAAACTGACTTATAAGCCATATTTTGATTAATAATCTAAAGTATAAGAATAAAATGTAAGCAGTGTTTGGAAGAGACCAGAAATGCATGTACTGTATAATACTGAGAAAAACCTTGGCATTATTGAGGAAGTTGACTGATGCTTTTCCAATTCCATTGAAAAAGAAAGAGATGGAACTTACCTTCCTCTTGGTGTATTGGGGTTGTTAAACCTTCTACTTGTTGCCTCTGACAGACTGCTCCTTTTTGAAGTGTGGAGTCTATTTCTACCTCGGTGTAGACTTGCAACTACTATCAAAGCGTGGCTTTCAAACGGCAGGATGTTGTCTTAACAGTCCAGGACCCATAATCATGAGACCATTCACTGGTGCTCACTACTGCTATTCCCAGGAATAAGATTATGGCCAATGTAGGAGACAAAGCCATTTCTATTTTGAAATACCTAAGCCAGAATCCAAGCTGACAGGGAACAATACGTGGAAATGATAAAAAACACATCAGTCTCCAGTCTGTATTTAATGAGGATCCACAGTACCAGTGTGTTGTGGAGAACTTGAAGTAGCCTCAAAGGGTTTGTGTTTGTGCAGGACGTCCATTGATTATTACACGGAAACAGAAAGGTATTTTCCAAGGAAAGCAGAGAGGTTGTACTCAATCCAGGTAGCATTCAAATAAATTTAGCCTTAGACGTAGGTTATCAAGAACCATGAGATATATTATTACTTGTATGCTGATACCTACAATAAGCTGGTTTTCTTTGCCTTTTGTCATCATATTAGCCAGTTTTTTAATTAAATGCATTCTATAGTGCCACAGCATACTAAAATGCAAAGAACAGATTTTCTAACAAATGCACAATAAAGACTTTTCTAATTTTTGTGATTTTCAAGCAAGTGAAAGTTCAGTCTGCAGCAGCTGTTTAAACTCTTTTCTTTTCATACTGACTGGGAAAGTAAGTGTTCAGATGGCTACACCTTTGTCAAACAAGATCCACTTTTATAATTTAATTTGCAATAAAGTAGTAATTCATGCTACACCAGCTCATGAAAGGTATTTTTCCTGTTGGTGGTGCAAAGGTTCTTCAGGGTGAAAGGTGATGGCTGTCCTTATCTTGAAAGTCCTGGGTTTACTGCTTGGGCCTCCCACAACCGATGTTCTTAAAACATAGAAAAAGAAAAAATAGTGAATATTGTTGAAGAATCGATGTACAGTACAGTATGCTGTTTGCACCCTATTAGCCCTGTAAAATAACACTCTATCATAAGGATACTGTCTCTTTTGTACAGATACTGCAATAATTCACACCATCCTTTAAAAAAATAAATATACTCAAAACAACAAATCTTTTCTTCGAGTATGGTACAGATGAGTAAGAATGTTATTTTTAAGAATCAGTATCTACAGACAGTATTTTTTTTCTTTTTTGCATTTTAGTGTTCTTTGGAATTACAGAGAATTCACTAACATGCAAATCTATTAATATTTATATACTATGTTGTAGCTTACAGCTTTTAGAATTGAAAGTTAAATTAGAGTTAGGGAGCTACAGTTTCATTGCTTGATTCTGGAATATAATAATGTACTTAAAGCTGTTAATGTATTCAAAAGATTAACAGGTTATTTCATGTGGTGCAC
Source organism: Lepisosteus platostomus (assembly GCF_059453375.1). Classification (NCBI taxonomy): domain Eukaryota; kingdom Metazoa; phylum Chordata; class Actinopteri; order Semionotiformes; family Lepisosteidae; genus Lepisosteus; species Lepisosteus platostomus. Next base: position 8,048,812 of record NC_142635.1, on the reverse strand, counting down.
AGACTTTTTTTGAGACATTACCCTCCAGATATTCTATGGAATTTGCTGAACACAGTTTTGTGGGATCTTATTCATTTTCATTCACGTTCCCTGACCAATTTACATGTCCCCAAAAGATTTAAAGGATTATCCATGAATTCACAAGATGAAAAACTACGTAGATTATTTTTTCTCCCTTAAAGCTCAAATTATGGTAATATTAGTGTGATGTTATGAAATAAAGAAACTAAACTTTATTATCCAGTTGCAGACACTCTCTTCTTAACATTTGTAAAGTAATTAAAAATATAAACTCCGTAAATCTGATTTCAAAGAAAACAAAACATTCACCTTTATGTTTAAATAGAATGATATTTTATGTTAAAGTAGAGTGGTTATCACTGTAAGGCCTTTGCTTTTTAATAATTTGATAAAGGTGTAGACTCATGCTGGGTGTTTTACTAATTTCTCTCCCTATCTGTCACCCAGCTATCAGTATGTATTGCCTGTTTTTATTTGATGAATACCCTTTGGTTTCCTATGAAAACATACAGTACAAAAAATACTGCATAACAAAAAGTGAATAACAAAATGGAAATTAAATTTGACAATTTTTTCAACCCATCATGGTGAATTTATAGAGTGTTGTGGCTTTTAGAAGATACTGTTACAATTCCATTGGACTGTGTTTTGGTGGATTCATTTAAAAATAAAAAATGTAAAACAAATATACTAGTCTTTTAAAAAATCCTACTAAAGACACTAATTTATTCAAGAAGACAGCAAACTCCTTTATTCTAGTTCTTTCAATACTTAACTTTTGCACTGCTATCTAAGACTGTTGAATATTCAAAGTAATCCAGTTACATAATGTGCTAATAAACTCAATTAGAATTAAGCTTTTATAAATGAAGCATATTACTTTTTGTGCAGAGCTTTTATGTCTTCTTTTGGCAGACATCTAAGTTTATTCAGTCTTTCATTTCATTCATTCACAAAAGCACCTCAATGTCACATTATCTTCAAAAGGGAGCCTTGATCTAACAAATATTACAATGATTCATCTGTGCAATGCAAAATCTGTTGTAGAAGTCAAATATTGTAATTAGGTTAAATAAATAGTCTATTACTACAAGATGCTTTTTGTTCAAAGTTTAATATGATGAGATATGCTCAGAAATACTGTAAATATTATTTTTAACATGTTCATATTAAATTTATATTACTATTTATATTCTTAACTGAAAATAATTAGATATACTGTAGAAACAAGGATACCAGTCTCTTTTGTACCACATCACAAGTCTATTAGGAACATTATTATTCTCAATAAGTGTAATCAAAATTAAAAATGAAATCTTTACACAAGAAGCAATGTTCAAAATCCAGGCAAAAAAACTAAAGACATACAGTATGCCAGTAATGAATCTCTGCTAACGTTCTTTAAGCTTATTGACAATAACATATAAATGGCCTTTACTAGCTAGGTTTATTATCTTTGAAATGATAGGTCTGTGTGCCTTCCTGCAGTATTATTTCCGGCACAATTCTGTAAATCTGTCAGCAGCATGAGTAAATTCAAACCTTGCCGAAATCTCATTTGCCTGAGGAGCTCCTGGGTCCAGCTCACACGGCCCGAGAATGAGAGTGGTGAGAGTAAATCCTACCTGTCTGGAATACAGTGCTCTTTCATGCAGAAAACCCAGAGATTGGACTGGCCACAAAAAAGAAACACATCTTTGCAAGAAATCCACAGCTCATCAGTAGCATCTTACTCACAAGAAGGGACAGATTCGTAACCAAGTGGCAATCTCAAAAGAGCTACTACAAGACAAAAGATTAAACTAGTCTAATGAGGCCTTCAAAATCTTGGAATCGGTGAAATTCCGATTAAGGAGACATATACAGTAACTATAACACTAATTTTTGAAAATGAGTAGATGCCAGAAAAATAAACCAATATCCTATTTCTGTGTATATTCCCTATACAGTATATACTGTATGTTCAGTGAAAACGAGATTTCAGAATAGTCTAGACTGTAATATTTCAGGAGACCTTCCTACTGTAATGACATTTGGTAACTTTTCATAACTATTAACCCATTGCTAGGCTAAAACATAATTTTCTTTCACTTATCTAACCTAAACTGCTTGCATTTGCCAAATATGTCATTGGCTTTTTATATTTCTAAAATCAGTGACAGCCACCTGGTACAAGAGTGTCAAATCAGTTTATTTCACCTTGCACAGGCAAATGATGCCTATAACCACAAACATTTTCATCTATTAAGAGTGTCTTGGCATCTTAGTGTGATAAAAGAAAATGTAAAAAGAGCTACCTTACTAATAAACATGCAGTGATTGGATATGATTATAAAGCACAGCCCTATGTGGACACGATAGAGTTTGTAGGTTAGTTTTGACTGATCATATTTTTAATGATATAAACCAAGCAATTAGTCATAGGATTCTTTGTAAGCATACACCTTATCTAAATAAATTAAAACATAGAAAAGTGAGAAAAAAACAGAACAAAATAGGTACTTATCCACAAGTCTGATGGTCTTCATTAATATATTCATGCTGAGAGGTATCATTGTTAACATTATCTCATTAGTGTTGTTTAAAGCAGGCTAATCCCTGAAAAGAGGAAAAACCGTGCAACACAGAACTAATTGACTGAATTAAAAAATCTGTTATTTTCTCTGTCTGCCGGGGCAAAGGTAGCCTCCTATACAGCTTGAAAGACATATCTGTAGCACTGAAATCCTCAAATTATTTGAATCTCACAGATGAGGTCATGCATTTGAGAGAAACTGTTGGATGTGTTTCATGAGTATATCTCATGGTCACGAAAGGTCTTTAGTACTGTCAAAAACTGCAAGGACAGAGAGACACTACTATAAATTTCAGAAAGCCCTGACAGTATTTTAATCTAATAATCACTTCCTCTGCACGAAGATCCTGAGGCTATGCTCACTACAATATCTAGAATTCATACTAAAACCAAGGCAAAGAATCAAGGTCACAAAGATGTTGCCAGTAAAAGAACTCATTATCAATCAGTAACGTAGACGTATAAACGTAGACGTAGACAGGGAACAATCATCAGGGGCTCCTAGAATATGATCTTGCTCGAGTGTAAATGTGTCCTGTTATCCATGTCCGAATGTGGGCTATGTAATTGGCTAGATAAGATTCATAATTCCCCAAGCCTGGTCTTTGCAAGAGCAGCTAAGTCTGGTGGAGTAATAATACAGATTCTTCTGAAGGACACCATGGAGCTTCCAGCATATCAAATAATGTGCCTCTTTCACAGTGGGCATAATGACAGTAATTGTTGCCCCTGACAATCTGTGAACAGGATAAAGGGAAACTCTGTAATCTTGAGAAGAGGTGATTATAATGCAACTTTATGGAGGTATTTAAAATTCTGAATGGTGTGGACGAAGTCAATCCACTGAAAGTGAAACTAGAACCTAAGGTAACTAGAAACTAAGGTAGAGTGCATTTAAGACTGAAAGCCAGAAGCATTTATTAATGGAAAGATTTGATGGGGTCTGGAGCAAGCTGCTGTGCCATGCAGTTGGAACCAATTTCCTGGGATTCAACCAAGAAATGGCAGGACAAAATCTTTAGATCAATGAGCAATCAATTGAGCAAGGTGCACTGAATAATCTCTTAGACCCAAAGATCTCATGCAGATGCTTTTCTGAAACAAGCCAGGGTGTGGGCTTTAACAACACGGTGCACCTTGTTCAATACTCCCACAACCCTTTCGCAAAGAAGTGCTCCCTGTTCTCAGTTTTAATTGTTAATCCATGTAGTTTCCCCTTTCGTCCTCTGGTTTGTATTTTACTGTTGATTCTGAACAGGTCCACTGGATTGACTTTCACAGTTCCTGTGAGGATTTTGTGTATTCCGTTCAAGACTGAAAACGTTCTGTTTTTTATGAGTGTAGGATATCACATTCAGTCACGAACAATTAATCAAATAATTTTGATTAAAACATTTTCATTCTAAAACATACATGCATGAATAGAGTGGAAACTTTTTTAGATGCTCAGAACATAATACTCATTACATAGCTGTATACTGTATATATAATTTTTTCCAACATAACACAAATTAAAACGGAGAAAAGACAAGACAACCAAAATTGCTCATGACTTTTACCCCATAGGCTCACCATGTGGTAATTACAACTTAAGAGATCTCAATGATTCCACAACAAGCTTGAGATTCTCTTAATTATACTAATGTTAAGGTGCTTTCTGAAACATTTTTTTACGTGTGATAGGTGATTATATTGAACCCAACTGAACTACAGGTTCAAAAGCTTGATTAGGCAAATGTAATCATGAGCAATCTCAGGTAAACTGTTACTGGGCAGTTTTTCACCTTTTCATCTCACTTCCTCACCTTCTGCTATTTAATTAGACTTGCCAGAATACCTGATTACGTTTTTTGTCCTTTTTGGCTTTAGCTTTAGTGTTTTTCTATAGTGTACACACAGTGCAGCCTAGTGTTGCAGTTAAACACTTCTCAGATTATTTCACTCTAGAGTAATTAACAGAAAAGCAATAGCACCCAAAAGGTTTGAGTTTTTCATACTATTAGGTACATTCTTTGGTTATTCAAAAGCTGTTCTCTTCACAAGTTATTTAAAAGCCATGCTTTGCATGAAGCCCTATCTGTCTGTGAAACAATGATGATGTTGAAAAGAAAACTTCAAAAGTTAAAGACTTATGTAATGAAAGTCATTACGATTCTAATGTTACAGTAGTGAAATATGCTTGTTCTCTTTTGAAAACCTTGTTTAGACCAATAAGCAAAAAAAAACTGAAAACACAAAAACACAAAAACCCTTATAGGGGTACAGCAATGATGTGTAAAGGAGTCAGTTTTGGATCTAAAACAATGACATGTTGTACATTTACATTAATCTATCTATATAGTTGTTTGACTAATATGGAAAAAGGAAAGGAATTATGTGTTTTTATTTTCTCATGGGGGACATTTGGATCATAAATCTTTCTCTTTGGAGTCTGTGCTTGTCTATCACCTACAGTTTGCTAATTTTTGAGGAAAAGCTAAATTCTTTGAAGAATTAATCTCAGTTTAAATCAGTATACTGCTCTAAAACTTTGATCCTTGGGTTTAAACATGGCTGATATCTCAGAAGATATGAGTTCTCCTAGAAGCAGATCCAAAGCACTCCTTACTTCAGAGACTATTATGGTAACAAGCATGTAAATATTTGGCAGCTGGCAGGGTTAAGTATCTTGGTAATTCACTGTTTGTGAATGGAATTGAGGTCAGGGGCTGAACACCCCGTTTCCTTTTCAAAACATTGAAAGCCTGACAGTTTAGGCTGACAGTGTTATATCGGAGCGATCGTAAGTGTTTAGCATCAAGCATGCCTTCAAACCACTGGCTTTTTAGTGAGTTCAGTGTGATACTGTATGTTGAAACTATTAAACTCTTTGAGCAATAGCATACTGTATGGGAGAAATCAGGATGTTCTGAATAAGCATTTGCTAAGGCTCATATGAAAGCACATGGAGATTTTTCTAGGTGTTTGCTTGAAGGTTACTTTGTGTCAGTCAATGTGCAATTAACAATCACTTAAGACCTAGGGAAACCACTTAATCTTTATCTAGTCACAGTTTTCTGATTTTTTTTCTGATTTCTGGTTTTATACAGATTATCTCCTCCCTGTTTTTCTAAAACACAATATGACCAAGCTGATAATCCATTCAAAAGGAAACAATCACTGAAAATTTATAGTTGCTTAAACAAACAAATGTTACAGCTTGGATTTTTTTTTTTAACACAACACATCCCAAAATGTTAAAATTGCCATCTTCATACAAATTAAAAAATGCAGCAATAAAAATGTCTGACATTCCTTTTGTTTTATTCATGAATATTTATAAAGGTATATAAACATATACTATATACAGAAATGTGTATGTATACGCTGCATGTATTTTTTCTCAGATTCATTTGGTTATTAAAAAACTTCATCATGGGGTATGATTTTTATGTCTATAGAAGTAATGAAAAATAATTACAACTCTTCAAGCATTACTCAATTACTTTAAAATATTATCTCAGAATGAAAAATATCAAATCAGCTAGCTGTTACAGCATGTTTACTAATGTGAATTTGAACTTTCAAAAATGTGACTACAGTATAAGGGCTTTGTTCCTTAACAATGACTTGACCTTGCCAAGAAACAAAAGACCTTAATCCCCCATATTTACTTAGATTAATTGTAAGGAGCAAAGCAATTTAAAGTTAATAAACAGGAAAATACCTGCAGTAAACATTTATTGGAAAGCGTCAAGCTTGTGATAACTTTGGGGTTAAACCATGAAACCTAACCATTGATATAGATTTGAAATTTAAGATTTAATCAGATTTAAAAACCTTTTTCTGACAGAAATCCATCCACCTGTTTTCTAGAAGCTTCTTCCAATTGAGGTGGTGCCGGAGCCTATTCTGGCAAGCAATGGGTGCAAGGCAGGGCACGCTCTGGACAGGACGTCCATCTATCGCAGGGCAGGCACGCACAGACACAAAAACAGACACGCACTCCAACCAGGACGTTAACCTACTGGTATGCCTTTGCAGAAAACCCACATGAACCTGGTGAGAACATGCAAACTCCATACAGACAGCCCCCCCAGGAATTGCTCCAAGAGCCCCAGCGCTGTGAGGCAGCAAAGCTTATCACGGCGAAGGAGCAAGTACAGGTTAATTCCCTGCTGAAAAGAGAAGAAGAGAAACACAGCGTTTCAGCTGTGGAGCCTCCTTCGGGTTTCACACCTTCTTCCACACGTTTCTTTTCTTCTCTTTCCAGCTGGAATAAACCTGTACTTGCTCCTCTGCAGCCCACGCCAGCTGACGCAGCTCCCACCCCTGTGCCGTGCTGCTCTAATAGAAAAGCATGACAAAGCTACAGGAGTCTTTTTTTTTTTTACTGGTGTCCAGTGGAACATAATAACAGCACAGTGTCCGACACCACGACGCGGTGAAGGAGTTTCAGAGTTTTAATATTAATAATTGCACCAGGAATGAACAGACCCGTCCAGTCAGGCACAACACATTTATTTAGGTTTCTGGAAATTTAAAAAGATAATAGTAATTAAAGGCGTTGTATTTCACTGCAATGCGACATTTGCCATTATATTTACTTTTTAAACTGATGAAAACTATTCTCATTACTTGCTCATGTAAAAAAACTCCAAATTCAAACAAGTTTATCCATTACCGCCTCTTTGTTTCTTTTGTATATCCTCAACTTTGTTTGTTTTATATCCTCCCGTTTGTTTGTTATTTTTCTGTTCACCTTTGTTTTTTCTAAATATCCTATTTTGGTTTATAATTAAAAGAGAGGCTTAAATTAAGTAAATAAATAAACAACAAAAAAAGAAACCTTACCAAAGTAAATTAATATATTTCCACAATATATTTGACATTTAGACGGATAGCTTACCTGTAAATTTACTAATTTGATCATTTCAGCTGCTGCATTTCATCGCACTGCGACCTTTCAGCCGTTATATCTGCTTTTTAAATTGACGCCCGCGTGCTCGGGCAAAGAGCAGCCTCGCTCGCGCCACCTGCTGGCCGCTCGGCACAACAGCAGCAAAACAGCAGTCGACGCGCACATACAGTACAGTACAGTAACAACCACAATTTAAAATAAACAAATTCATGCAAACTAAACACGACAATTAAAAAAAATGGACTTTGGCCGTGTGCATTTCACTCTTCCCCTCAATTTAACGCGTCGCCTGACATTTATCAGTCCAGAATTTTTCTATTAGGGATGTTTTTAGACCCTGTCACCTTGACTACGCTTTCCAGCCTGCTCTGACACAGTCATTTTCCACTCTTTGTCCGCATTTTCTCTGAGCTGACATTAATAACACGTTCTCTTCGCACATGCAGTACGTACTAACATACTCACGGTGGCGCTCAGCACTGTAAACAGTGTAAAGGTGGCGGCACTTACAAACATTTTGAATGTTCTCCGCGTAGCCAAGGTCCCAAGACTTCCAGAAGCTCGGACGATAGACACGGGGTTGTTTTACCCTCGGAACACCTTTCACCTTTAAGGGTCTCGGCTTACGGCAGAGAGTTGGCCCAAGGTTTCATACTGTAGATCACCATACCCGGTGGACACTGTCACTGTGACAGTTCGGCCACAGAGGGGACGCAGACCGTCTCCTTCTCAATCGAGAAGACCAGCTGCTTCTCAATCGGGACACCGCCGTTCGCTTTAAAGTATGGCAAGTATGGCGAACGAGGTGGCTCGTTTAAGAATGATGCAAACGAGGGAATTCCTTCCGATGTCACCACGCAGAAAACATTTTAAATTTAAACTAGTCCCCCAGGCCTACATTGTAAAACTCAAGCGAGGATTTTCAAATCATTCAGTCGGTCCAAGAATGAGATGTTAAAAAAAGGAAAAAACCCAACCTCAGCTCTAACTGGCGCTTGATATACAGGGCCCAGTTTTGACTGGTTTTGGCAACCTGGTTGCATGTGCAAGGGCAACACACGATGTTGCTCGCTTAGCACAGGAGGAAGAGGCCTGTCCCAAAAGCGTGAGTCTGAACAAGACCGTGTGCTATTAAAAATGCCCTTTTACAAAACCATTTACCACCGATTTCGAGCATTCAACAGTTATGAAAGAGAGAGGAAAAACTGCTGACAACGTGGTGTCATTTGCGATCTACAGCAATGTTAGGGAAACACTGTCACTTTTTAAATCCAGAGAAAAGAGCAGCTGAGCCCAGATGAGAATGAGCCCTTACTGTGGAGAGATGGAAGAAAGGAAACATACGGTACAGAACATCACCTACTCACAGCAAAAAGTGTCAGTGTGTCGTCATCATCATCATCAAAATCCCTGATGAGTTTTGATCTTTGGTGCATCATTTGACTATCAAAGTTATTAAGATTGCCATTTTTGTATGTTAGTTTTGCTCTTTTCAGTTTTCTTAAAAATGACTACTATAATTATTGGTAACTGTTATGCATGTATAATGTGTGACAATATGCACTTAACAGGATTTGTGCCATTATCAAATGTATTTCTAGGGGAAAGGTTCATGAGCCCATACCTAAAGGATCGTGCGGACCCCCGTCACAACTTGTGCTACTGTATACCCTTGATGCTTCACCCTGACATCAAACCTGATAATCATCTACACCAACCAGGGATGCACAGCGCAACTTATACATTTAATGGTTTAAGTAAGATATTGGCTGGTACAAAACCCAGTGATAATCTGCACAAAAATAAAGACCATTGCATCTACACACGAGACACATTTTATATACCTTATAATACTCACTGTACCACATCTGATATTTCTGTGTTATTATCTTAGGAGACACCCCTGTTCACAGTGACTGATCCCTTACAGCTACAAAAAAACACGCAAGATTATCATCAGGCAAATGACAATCTTTTTAATACAAGGAGCACTGACATTTTACTGAAAAGACATGAGCTAGGCAAGTAAACTCATTATCCTGATTAACACCGGCTCTCAACAGACATGGTACTGTAAAAGATAAAGGGCAGCAGTGTTTTTGCCCACTGTTATGGAGTTTTGTGGGATTCTGGCCTATTCCTCTCGCAGTGAGCACGTGCCTTTTCACTGGTATCTGGGCCCTATACGCCACAAATCATCCCAGCTCATCCCACAGATGCTCAACGGGTATCGTGGCTGGTGAGCTGGGCATCAGCTACATAACCCATCTGGTTACACTCTCACCGGGCAGGAAAGCCGTTGTTACTGCGAGTTGAACGACGACACCCGTTGTTCTGCCGCAACGTTTTCACATGCAGAGGGACCCAGGGGGGAAGGCATCAAGCGAGGTCCCAGGTTCTGCTTGGTGCAGCACCACGCCGTCAATTCAACAAGCATCACTAGAAGTCTGGGGAATCCCCGCTGGGTTTGACAGTGATCGTGCACCCGTGCCCAGAGCGTCATCTCCCGATCAATTGATCTCTTGTAGCATACCATTCTGCTTGTCGGCTCCACACTCCACAGACAGCCATCAGGGCTGTGAACACAAAGCCCCTTCACTTGCGACTGAAGAGCCTGCACCACTGGCAAGTCTACCTGGGGTGTTGCTCATATCATAGGCACAAAGCCACTGTTTTCCTAAAAGGCACAGCACTTGACTCAAGAAGGTACTGTCACCAGATTCGCTTTCAATTCAGTCTGTTTGAGGTCTCTAGTGCAACAATTTAATTTTTTTTTCCAAGAGTAAAATTAAACAGGAGTTTAAATACAGAAAGGGGCATACAATATTAAATAATATTCAATTTATGACTGTAATTCTAATAAGAATAAATACTATAGTAAAAAAAATGACTGTCATTAAGGAAATACCAGCACTTGAAGAATGCTTTAACAGTTTGATTAACATAATTATTTTGCACCTTAAAAAACAAAATACTAACTGCTATTTCCAGAAAGCAGAAACGTGCTAACTTCTGGAGCAATTCATTTTATCATCTTGATTAGAAGTTTATGCCAGATGGTGCTGCTCAAGAGAGGGTCTGAGTCTTATCACCATTTCAATAAATCTTATGTTATCTCTTGGCGCAGTTTAACAAATCACTTTAAACAAAGATGCAAGCAGCAATATCTTCATACATATAATTTAACATTTAAAAGTTAAAATGCAATTTTTCCCTCCTAACAGCAGATTTGTATAAGGTTTCTTTTCTAGTAATTGGTTATAATTTGGGTGAATATAAATGTTACTGTAAAAAAAAGCATCACATCCCTGCATGGTTTTCACATTTTGTTGCTTTAAAACTTGTATTCATGACACTCTGAAGTAGCAATTAATGTATTATTCACAACCTCCTCAAAACATTCAAAGCAAAAAAACAAAAAGAAGTAAACAGATAATTAATATGAATGAAAAAAGGAAAAGTCATGATTGCACATGTATTCATACATTTTCCTGTTGCAAAGCTAAGATAATTTAGGTGCACAAAATTACCTCAATGAGTCACACGGTTCACATGATTTCAGAATAAATACACCTATCACTGAAGGTCCCTTAGTCAGGTAGTGAATTACAAGCACAAACTCAACCATAAAGAAAAAGTGCTTTCAAAACAACTGAGAGAAGTTGTATAAAGGTTCTGATTAGGAGAAAGATCAAGCATAAAAACATTTCTCATTTTCTTTGTGACTATGACAAAATTCATGAGAAAGAAGTGAAGGACACTCAGACACTGCCTAGTTCTGGCTGTCTCTCCAAACTGAGCAGCCAGGTGGAAGCTGGTTAATGATGGCATTGATAGGCCACTGGTGATTTTGATGAAAGAGTTACAGAGGTGAGCGAGGGAGATGGGAGTCACTGGGAAGGGTCAATTGTATCCTGGTTACTACTAAGGAGGCGTGTATGAAATGGAAAAAGAAAACATCTCAGGTCCCACATCGGATAAGCAAAACTGCAAATGTATCAAATGTTTCTATGGTAACTTTTTTTTACCTAAATGAAAAAATGAAGCACAAGTCAACACTATTCCTACTGTCACGCAAGGTTTCAGTTCTGCTTCTCATCAGCAGGGACGGGAAAGCTTTTGTAGATCAATGTAAACATAGATGGAGCATAGCACTGGCAAGTCTTAGATGAAAACCTGATTCAGATCTAAAACTGGCACACGAACTCACATTTCAGCATGACCATGATGCAGAATATAGAAGGTATACTGGAGTGGTTTAAGAACAAGAAAGCGAGTGTCCTTGTTGAGCTCAGTCAAAATCCTGACATGAATCCTATCGAGATTCTGTGGAAAGACTGTGTACAGAATCAGTAAAGACTAGAGCCACAAATTGCTGAATAAAACAAAGTTAAAGTTTAAAGTAAGTAGATTATTAAGAAAAACGTGCATCATTTCTTTAATTTCACAAAATGAGAAGGGTGTAAACATTTTTGAAAGGTACTATGACTTGAATATCCATTCAGCATTTGAAGGCATTTGAATAGTGGACGGCATTTGAAACACTTCTTTGAAAATAATATAAAGAAATATTAGCAAAAAGGAAAGCATTAACATTAATGGCAAAACCTTAAGAACATTTAAAACTCTGTCCCATCTAATAAATTAATAAGACAACATGTTTTTATCCCCTCTTTTTGCCCCAGTTTGGAACATTTTCAACGATGTATAATCCTACACTTCACCGATCCCACATGACAGCACAAGGGAGACCCCTAATGTGTCAGGGGAGATGTTGGCACACAGACCCCCTGCTTTTAGCACTTCACATACAGAACCGACCAGCCAACACTGGAAAGACCAACCCAGCTGCAGAAGACAACACAGTGCAGCAGGGGCCCTGCACAGTGAAGGATCCATGCAGCTGAGACGCAGCGACCCGTCTTAGCTTTCTGATTATCCCCACCCCACCAGGTCACACCCTGCATCCAGGCTTCCACTTGCCTTCCTATAAATCTCCTGCTGCACTCCGAAGCCCCCAAGAGCCTGTGCTCTTTAATCAGCCCTTCATATACGATGAAACACACCAATGCTTCTCATTCGCTGCACCTCAAACCTTCAGGCATCTACTAAAATATAAAATGAACGGCTAGGTTTAAAAAGAAATGAAATCTCTTAAGTCTAATAATACTACTGTATATAGTACAGTATGTAGCAAAACGTCTAAGCTGGATTCTTAAAAAATGTTATGATAAGTAACAATTAATCAAAATGATACCTGAACTGATTACTTTGTTTAAGCAAAGATAATGAAGCCAGAGAAAGTCGATTAGCTTGAAGTATGATTGCTTATCAGAAAGGGTAACAGAAGCTGCAGTCATTTCTGAAGGTGATGTGTAGGTAATAGGCCTTCGAAACAATTCAACTGATAAGACAAATGAAGCAGGCTCCTACCATTTTTCTTCCGAAGTTGCACTACTGGCCTTTTCCTTTGCGATATTTTTCTTTTAATGCTGATATGCAATGGTGCCCTCCAGAAAGACTTCCTGCTCTCTTAAAACGCTTCTATCAGGAGGTGAAACCATGAAAGGACAGAATAAATGCAGCGTTGCACTAAATATGTCAGAGATCTATAGCATCAACAATATATTTTCTATTATATACCCTCCCAATTGGGAACTGCCTCTTATGTCTTTAGACTTCATCCCACACCAACAACCCCACACCCCCACGAGGAGCATGAGGAAGCACTGACAGGCTCCTGCAACCTGCACACCAACCGAGTTATTCATCTTTTGAAAAGCTACAAGCTCTGCCCGAAAAGATGTAAAGGGAGTTCAGCTCCTATCTAAGGAGAGGAACATCCCTCACTTTAGGGTACTGCAAGTCTGCTTTTGTCAGGGAATTTGTACTGTAGGGGTTGTAGTTTTTCTGGCAGCCAAGTTGAGCCCTGGACAACTAATTGCAACCCTACCCCCAGCTGTGCTGCTCCTTGGGGAATCCTGATCGATGTCAGTGGCAACATCACCCAGGTCTGAACTTGCGATACCTTTACAGCTTGGTGCATTTTCATCATTGCATTAATAGAATGTTAAGTAGAATGCGAAGGGTAAAATTAGTGTTTGGATTGTGTGGATACATTTATTTTAAAACTTCTTTCATCTTTGCTTTAATCACATCTGTCTGTTTCTTTGGGAAAACAATAGCCAGGACGTTTTTAAACACTTCAAAAAGCACAGGCAGACATCCATTTATGAATAATTGTTAAGCAAAAAGGATGAAAAAGTAAAAACTCATGAATGGAAAACAATTAGCACAAAACCATTTTCATTTTAAGAAATCTCATCTTATTGTACATATATACAGTTACAGTATTACTCAGGTGTAAATGAGGAAGACAATTCAAGAGAGAAAAAAAGTGGGCTTATACTATATGGGTATAAAAACAAAAAGAAAAAATAAGAGTCTCAAAGAAAAGCCACTTTCTTTGGTAATATGAAACCATGCTTTGTAAAACACTAGTCTGTTCCGAAGTGAAGTTCTTTTACATTGTATGTGTTGCTTTTATATCTAAGTGTATGCTGCTGCGTTTCCATCATATAATAATTCCTTACACTTCTATAGCACTTTTCTGGACTCTCCAATCAAAGTGTTTTACAGGTAATAGATGCTCCCCTCCACCATCACCAATGTGCTGCACCCACCTGGATGATAGACATCACTATTTCTTCATATTGGAATCAAGTACAGCATGCCCCCTTTTGTGTCCTAAGCATCGGTTACTTTCTTGAAGGCACTTAATTTTTAAATCTTTTTTTATTAAAGATGGAATAGTTCAAGTATAGCAAGACCTCTGTTGCTAAACTGATTCAGCCACAAGTCAAATAGAGGGATTTACGGTTTGGTAAGAAAAAGGTTATAATCAGTTACAACCATGGAAGTACACTATAGTCATAAACAATGTTCTGTAAGTTGTGCAATTCTTACATCATTAATGATGATAACAAATACAAGTTAGTTAAGAATGGTCAATGCAATTTACAGTACTATGATCTTTTAAAACGAAGTTATAGTTTGATTCCTTCAGACCTTAAACTATGTCAAGATTATTCTGCCCTGCATTCTAAATGTATATTTTTTATTTTTGGTTGAAAGTTCACAGACAGCTCATTGACTGCTCAGCCAAGCATAAGATTAATCATGGGTGTTGTACAAAGGTTTAAATGTTATTTAAAGAATTGTCACAGTGGAAAAAGTTGGCTTAACCCAGCTGTGACTATCAAGAACGTTCATTGGAGAGAAGGGCAATCATAATAATATAATAATATAGCTCATAAGCCTGGTGATATTATGATGAATTAATCAAAAGTGACAAAACTAGAGACAATATTAATAAAAATTAAGTTTGAGGAGTAAGAGATGATTACTCATCACTGCTCTAACCGAAGAGCAATATAACTTTAAATTAAGTCAAAGTCACCAACAGTTTAAATGATAAAGGAAAGTTGAACAAGCACACCCCATTCCATCTCCTAATACCTAATGTTTAGATAGGCTTCCACAGTTCTGGCCACAGGATTCAATCTAATCTGAGCTGCCACCCCACCCCTCCCCTCCAAAAAAGTCCACATTTTTCCAAAACCGTGTCGAAAATAATTTGAGTTTAATATGCTGTACCAGCTCTCGAGATGGGATTTTAGAGGAGTCTAATACAGACGGGTCACGAGGCTAAGTTAACACGGCTGTTTTATAATAGGGTCCTATCCTGTGCAGAACATCATTAGCCAAAGGTGTATCTAAATGCATGACTTGAGACAGGAGGCACAGAAACGAGGTGATGAATAGGGAGTGCAGGCTGAGGTATGGGAGAAGACATGAGCAAGAAGCTGACTGAGGTACTGTAGGACAGGAATATGGCAGCAACACCCTGTCAAAGCCCCACAGCACAGAACACAAGGCTCCTCTGTTAATGTACTCCCTGCCCAGGGAGGACTGTGAATGTGTGTTCCTCATGCGTGTTGGAGTTCAAATAATTATTTATGAGAAATGACTGTGCGCCGTCCAATGCTGCCACGATTGCAGTATAGGATTTTTAGAATTGTTCAAGTCAGGATACATTCTGCAATCTGTAACTCATTCTGTTACACAATGTTTTGTGTTCTTATTTCATCAGGGGTATGAGTAAATCTGGAGGGCGCTGAATGTCATTCAAAGAGAGTCATTAATTATGAAACAAGCCCGGCAACCAGCTGCTATTGCAACACTAATGTTAGATTTACTAAAAATTTCATGATTGTAAGTGTATTATGCATGAGAGTTGCCTTTAAAAAAATGTTTTAAAACTAAGATGTCAATAAAATGTTACAGTACATCTTTATAAGCTACACAAGTCCTCTCAACAAGGGGGGTTTGAATAAGACGTACAAAGCTGTTTTTTCATGTCTCAAGGTATCTGTCCCATTTGAATATTTTTTGATCACACTTCCAAACAAGTAGTTGTCAGGAGATACTGCAACTCTCAGGAGAATGACAAATACATATTTATCTTGTGATTCCCCTCAAACATTTGAAAGTAGGGCTCAATCATCCAAGGCTTGCCCTCAGAAATCA
This sequence comes from Lepisosteus platostomus, assembly GCF_059453375.1. NCBI lineage: Eukaryota > Metazoa > Chordata > Actinopteri > Semionotiformes > Lepisosteidae > Lepisosteus > Lepisosteus platostomus. Next base: position 8,032,727 of record NC_142635.1, on the reverse strand, counting down.
TTGATTAATCATAGAATTTTTCTCTCAACACAGACTGCACTTGAGAAATTACCTCGGCACGATGTATTAATTGGCTGAGTGAAGCTTGGGCATGATTTTTCTGTGAGTGTTTCCTTAATGTTCCTGTCTTGTGTAATACACGTGGCTGTTCAAACCCTGAAATTTAGTTCAGATTGGAAACACTCGTTAAATAAGATGCTTGAAGTAAAAACATCCATCCACCCATCTGTTTTCTAACTGCTTCTTCCAATTCAGGGTCCCAGGGAAGCCACAGTCTACCCCGGCAAGCAAGGGACACAAGGCCAGTCCACTGCAGGGCACACACAGACATACAGTACAAGCAGGACATAAACACACTCACACCAGGGCCAGTTTTTCCGAAGCCAATTAAGCTAGCAGTAGGTCTTTGGACTGTGGAAGGAAAGCAGAGGAAATGGAGTTCACCCAGATGAACATGGCAAAAACATACAAAACCCACACAGACGGCACCCCTGCTGTGGAAATGAACTCAGGGCATCAATGCTGCAAAGCAGCGATGCTGACCACTGTGCCACCTTGCTGCCCTAAATGTGCATCTTGTTCTACATAGTTAGAAAACGTATGTTAAATATGACATGAACCTGTTCATGTGTTAATACTGTACGTATCAAGATAATCTCTCCAGAGCTGCTTGACTGGGGTAATTTAAAGGTCACTGCCAGAGTACTCTTGCAAGAGAGTATTATTCTTAATGACTAGATTGCAGATGCTTCTCAAAATCGCACAGACTAAATCCAACTTACTGTTGTAAATAAGGGTATATTACTCACTGCACTTGAACACAATCAGATACTCTTGTACAACCTGGCACTTAAGAGTTTCATTAGAGTCCATTTTTTAATTTATTAGAGTGCTATTTCACAGATAATTACCTAAATGCTATTTTAATTGCATTGTCACATGAAGTTCTTTTAAAGTACCAGATCTGCATACCAAGATCCTGCTGCAGTTTTTTTTTTCTACTCTTCTTCCTTTGGAGTCATTGGCAATTCTATCAACAGGTTGCCTAAGAGTCATTTCTACATGCGCAGAGTATAATCACTCAGAACTGCTCAGCAGCAAAAACTATAACCGCCCTAATATATACCATGGGCTTAACCGTCTCCTATTTATGATCAGCATCCCAATTATCTTTCCTGTCGAATATCTAATGATATAAGATGCATATTCTATATGCTCTAATCCATCTCTCAGAACCTTCTGTTGTGAAATACATTCTTTTCTATTGCCAGAACTGCAGCTTCATTAGAAGAATTGAATTCACTGGCTGACAGACTAAGTTAAAGATGGTGCCAGTTAGATGTGTTATCCTCTTTCTTTTTCTGCATGCTCTCAGTATTGTGGTAGTTTGCATGGATAGACAGATCAGATGCAGCCTTTAAGTGTCATTTTAAATAAAGGAAAGACTTGCCTTTGTAGTTTTTACAAATGCAGCAGCACTCTAGATAATTCTCAAGTATAAATGAAAGACAGTAATGGTGCCATGATCCCGGTAGGTTTTATTTATTTATGGGCTTTTCAGCTTTCATTTCATGACGTGTATAATGCATGTTTCTTTCCTTTTGCTTTTTGACAATTTCGACAAGGGTGGTTTTGATGTAAAATGAGAAGTAGTGCTCTGCAGATTAACTGCATATACCCGTTTCAGTTTTTTCAAATGTTCAGGTCTGTTCGTATGATGCGTAAAAAAGCTGTTTCAGATCAAAATAAAGAAAGAAGTTAATGCCAGAAGCAAAAAGTCACAGCAGATGATGAGAAAAATAAAATTGTATACCCTAACACTGTTCTTTTAAGCCATGCACAAAATGTTGCTTAAGGTTCCACCGATTTTAAAACTTGAATGAACTTAGCAGTTCTACAAAACAATAAACAATCAACGACTATTTCATTTGAATGTTCCAATTTATAGGTCTTCCTTTATCTTAAGCAATTTTTACTCTTTCTAGTTCAATGAAATGAAAACAGGACACACTTAACTGAAGTTAAGAAAATGAAACATCTCATATTCGCCACTATGGAGTGTCTTCAGATAAGCTATTCGGGAGGGATATCGGCCTTAGGGTTTAGTAAAGTGCTCGTCGGGCTTGTAAACACTGAGCCATCACTCTTTGCCTAGGCCGGGCAATGAGATTAAGTCTGCCTGAATTCAAGAAAGATCATCCATTCCAAAGCGAATCAAAGAACCCATCCTTCTATTAAGTACTTCAAGGTTTATGATTCCACTTGTTTTCAGGCGAGCTCATTGTCCTAGCACAGTGATAATGATGGGTAGCATGCATTTAACCTTATTCTGTGCAAAGTCGACTGAAGTGCTGGCGGATAAAATTGAGCAAACCCCGTGTCACACATGCAACAGCGCTTGGCTACACGGTGATCATCACGAGTGATGCGACTCCCATTTCATTTTCCTCAGACTGCTGCCTGCTTTGTTGCAGGAAGGCCAGGACGAGGATGATTTACTGTTTTTTAACTGGTGGGGACTGTGCCAGAGGAAGACAATTGGAGAGCCTGTGACTTTGCAGCAGGAAATCATTTCTCTATCTCGGTTTTGATGGAATCAAAAAGTAACAAATGTGAGGACCCGAAATAACATAACAGTGAAAGCTATAAATTTGTGGGTTGTAGCTTTTGCCTCCGTGTGTTATATAACAAACCCAGCAGCCTGTGACTGAAAAAATATCTCAAAGCAGACACTGAAAATGATCTCCAACTGAGCTTGCAGTACACTTTCACACTTTCCTGAGATTACCTGCTGCTATAAGACTGATCACTGTAGCAAAAACAATACGTATAGTATATCATCTTTGTCCACCTATACATCATAAAATGCTGCAGGGCTCTTTGTTGTGCATTTTACAATGTCCTTACATGCATACAGATCATGCTGTAGTATCACATTTATTTTGGCTGCAATAAGAAAAGGATACCCTGTATTTACTACCGTTACCCTATTTTTATAGTATTATCTGAACTGTCCCCCTGCAGCGCAGCCATCTCTTTGACTTTACCATTCAGCTGTGCTGCACTATCACAAGATTTTCACCCTCTGGTAATATAAATAATTGACTTTATTTGTATTTCTTTCATGTAAAGGTCCTGCTCTTTCCCTATACTTGTTTCTATCTCATAAATGCCTCTTTTCGGCGAGTCTCACATGTCATCTTTCCTCTTTATGAATGGATTACCAGATGGTTCTGTTGTTGTCTCCTGATAAGTGTCAGGTTTTAATGACCTTGCTCTGTAGACTTTCACTTTAAAGTGACTACGCTATGTATCCACTATTTCTTAAAGTGCTTTTGCGTTCGTCAGATGATATGCAGCTCTGTGCATGTAGCATGGTTGTTGCAAAAATGGAGTAATGGAGTGATGCAGTCCCTTTCTTAAAATAAGTAATGCATCAGGCTTTTGTTGCAGTTATTGTTGTTTTTTTCCTGTGGAAATCTGAAGTAATAAATTAGATCTATGTGTCACTTGATATGTAATCCAGAAGCAGCAAAATTATTCACTTAGAATCATTGCCTTTTCTCTTCATTCCAATAGTGCACTTCAATATGAAATATTTAACATTTTATATATATATATCAGTGCCTTATCCTTAATAAAATTCTTGTTGTCCCTTAGGTCTAGTTAGAAAATGACATGATCATAGGGCATGTCAGAGCACGAAGTGAATAATCACAGAGCTTGCTCATCGCAGCTACGAGGATGTTTTTGCACTATGATGGCAGATTTTGTTGCTGGGTGCTGCTGCCAAGAGAAAGAGAAGCACATCGGAACTGTAGAGCACAGTAAATGCAATATTCCAAAGTTACATTTACCACTGTTGGATGATATGTCTATCCATCCATTTTCTAACTGCTGTGTGCTGTAATACAGTAGCTGTTACAGTTTTATAATGTCCCGTACTTTGACTACATGTAACTGAAAAATCAATCACTACATCACTGTAACAACCTGTTGACTGAAGATTACTTTTAAGATAACTTTGTATCTGATGCGAGGTGCTGTACGTCTTCATTTGGCTTTGTTTAAAAACAAGCTTTTCATGTCTTCTTTTCCCCATGAACAAATTACCGTCTCAATGTACTGAGCTCTAAGCGGTAACACGTGAAAGCTATTCAGCATTGAACACTTACGCTTGAAAGAATTTAAATGCCAACAGGCTACAAGTATATTTAGCACAAAACCTTGGCATGCCACTCTTGAAATTAACATTTTCTCCCAATCATAAATTACCATAAAAGATATGTATTTCTTCATAACAAAGAAAGCCGCTTGCTTCCAAGGCAGTGTTTAGAAAATACTGAAGGATGAATGTGTTTCAGACGGTGGGTGGACGGCGCTGGGGAGGGTGTTTGTTTGTCGTACAATGTTGGGCAGTCAAGCATGTACATTGACAGGTCTGCAGAACGGTGCATTGCTAATTTATCATTTCATAGAGCACATTACCATCCGTGAAAGAAAATGCCACTTCTCACAGTGGTGGTAAACAATGTTATGGCTTTAAACATGTCCCCTCTGAATAGCAAACAATTCAAAGGAATGAAGGTTGGGGGGGGGTGATAAAGATTACAGGCTCTGCGGATTACATTCTTATCATGTTTACCTGAGAATTTCAAGGACCTGAACCTGAGGTTATACCTGTAAATTTCTCCATTTTCCCAGCTGATTCTAAAAATCTGCCCCTGCTGTAATTAAAAAATAAATTACCTTGAAGCATCATTAATTCAGGTGGCATTACCATGTTTTCTCCAGAGGTTTACATGACCCAAGCATTCAGTACTATTATATATATATATTATTTTTTAAGCTAAAAAAGAAATACAAAAACATTAGATTTTTTTGGATGATAGCTCAAAGCTGTAAGACCTTCCCTTCACTTCTTTAATTAAGCAGACATCTTTATGTAAGCTTCGGTCAGCTTCAAGAAGATTTTAATTAAAAAAGTGAATTAGCATGGCGTATAGAAAGCTCAGGTTGTATCACACGCAGATAGCTATTTTTTTAATTAAGTCTTATCTTAGACCAATTTTTCTGCTCTTGTTCATCATCATAATTCTCACTAATGATGCTAAGTCTAAGATAATTTCATTAAACACTGTGTCCAAATAAACACAGACTGTCGGACACTCTACACAGTGATCTTAGAACTAATAAGCCCTGATGAATAATAATAATAATAATAATAATAATAATAATAATAATAATAATAATAATAATAATAATAATTGCTTACACTTATATAGCGCTTTTCTGGACATTCCACTCAAAGCGCTTTACAGGTAATGGGGATCCCCTACAGCCCCACCTGGATGATGCGACGGCAGCCATAGTGAGCCAGAACGCTCACCACACACCAGCTATCAGTGGGGAGGAGAGCAGAGTGATGAAGTCAGTTCAGATTTGGGGATTATTAGGAGGCCAAGATTGGTAAAGGCCAGTGGAAATTTGGCTAGGATGCCGGGATAACACCCCTACTCTTTTCGAGAAATGTCCTGGGATTTTTAATGACGAAAGCGAGTAAGGACTTCTCATCCGAAGGATGGAGCCTTTTTACAGTATGGTGTCCCCATCACTATACTGGAGTATTAGAAGCCACACAGACCACAGGGTGACCTACAGGCCCCACTAACACCTCTTCCAGCAGCAACCTTAGTTTTTTCCAGAAGGTCTCTCATCCAGGTACTGACCAGGCTCACACCTGCTTAGCTTCAGTGGGTTGCCAGCTGTGAGTTGCAGGGTGAAACTGTATGGCTGCCAGCAAATATAAGTAGAATATCAAAGGACAAGTTCTCCGGTTGACATACGATAAAAGTAGCCCAATGCGTAAACCATGTACAACTAGCAGTGCAGCCAAAACCTCCGTCACTTTCTTATCAAAAAAACAAAATTGACGGCCTTAGTAACTTGTTAAATACATATGCACAGAATTGGAAAGAATTTACAGACACTGAAAAGGCGGGTGCATCATGCAAATTACACTTTCTACATTAATAGCTTTCGGATGAAAATTAGATGTTGCCCAAGCTGATATTCTATCGTCGTGTCAGGCAGCCCATTAGAAAGTGCCACAGTGCCGCGAGTATACGAAGTGATACCGCTGGAATGTTTCAAAGCCGTTGCGTTCGCCATATGTGCTGTTATCGCCTGTAGCTGTGCAAGCCTTGAGCTGGTGAAGCACATTCTGAAGGATGGCATTATAATGGCAGTGAAGCACATCAATATAATACAGTATTAGATAACATTTAACAAGGTATCTATAATGCATAATGGAATTTATAAACCACTTCTTCTTTTGGTTTCATGATTATTTCCAGTAATGTACTACAGTATATCTATACTGTACATGTACTATACATTAATCCTCAACAGATTTATTAGATTAGATTGTTCTATTTGGGTATATACTTTATGCATTAAAAATAAGTGTATGGACTTGGAACATTAATTGTATTTAAGTATCAAATAAATTTAAAGATTTTAATTTGTATATTTTTGACATCCTATTAATTAAGCAGCTATTCAGGACTGACCGCAATACAATCTTGAGTGACTGCTGTATAAGCAATGAATCACCTCATTAGGCACAGGTGATGAGATGTTTTAATCTGTTGAATGCCCAGCCTTGTGGAAATCAAGAGAGGAAATCACAAAAAAGGAACTGATCTATTCCATTTAGCAAGACAACAATGCCTTTTTGCCACTGGTATATAGGAGTCTGTCTGTGCACAGCTGCCTCTGATCTGGGCTGTTTGCAGCCAGCAGTTTCCAAGCTGGCACAACGTTACAACCAATCACAGTCTGTTTGCCTGTGATTGATCACGATCTGGGAGTCCACGAGACGCGTCCTTTTCTTTGCAGCAGGTCGCCACAACCCGCAAACTGGCAGTACAGCAGTGAGAAGGCAGTAGCATCTGCAGGCCAGATGGGCACACGGGGGCCTGCCTAGTGCTCAATAAAGCTCATCGACCTGGACACCTGCAGACAGAGCTGCCCTGCAGGAGCAGGGCTGCACCCTGATCTAGTCACGCCACACAGTACTGTACTGTACCTCCATTTGTACTGATTAAGGGCAACTGGGCTGCACAGCCCCATGCCTGGCACCTCACTAGCCGCTCTTCCTGCGGGCTCATCCCAACATGACAACATTCCAGCAGGGCAACTCGCATCCTCCTGCTGCCTGTGCACCAAAGGCTCTCTTGCCAGATGGGAGAGTAACAGTCACGGCATGGATATCTCACTTGCCAGACTCAAGCCCCAGTGAACATTTGTTGGATGAGCTGGGGCTCAGAGACCAATGCTCAGGCACATGCTTATCTGGGCAAGGGAGAAAAATGCAACAGAATCCCACAAGGCTGCATCTGTAACCTGGAGAGATGCGTTTGTCATAGATATACACCTTTTATTGATTACAGTGGTGGTGACACATGCTGCTAGACACTTTCACAGCAGAACCTCATTGATCAGCCATTCTGATGAAAAACTTTAATCAGCGCAAAGTATTACCTATAAATCATGTTATATCTGATACTTTTCTTTTGGTGGTCAGTATTCATGAACAAGCGGTAAAGATTTTGCTGAACCAACAGTAGGGAAAACACCTGAGAAAGCTCACATGACAGTGACTCATTTTAAATATGTAACGCCCTGCATTTGGATGCTGCAGTTTTCAGTAGCCACACAGTGTACCCAAGTTGAATTTTTTCACTGTCCTAAAGAGCACACCTTGTGAATAAATCTACGAATTGAATGAATCAGTGAATTCTGAGAGGTTTGTCATTTAAATTGGGAAAATTCAGTTAACTTCAATGTCAAGCAGAACTGCGGTTTTAAAATGCACCTAACCATTATGGGAGAGGTGATTCTTCCATGCCTATGCACTCTTTGTTTTTAAAAAAGGTTTAAGTACACAGTTCAGAAGCTCTCATGGGCTGCCAATCTAGAGAAAATCACAACATACAGAAACTTAATGAATCAGTAAGTCAGGAGCTACTCTGTCAAACAAAAATCTCATTAAATAACCCTGAAAACTATTTGTCAAGCTATTGTACTTTCATTACTTAATACTTGACAGTATGAATAAGCTAATAGCTATTCCCTAACACCCTAAAGACATCATCATAAGCAAAAGAGCTTAACTTGGACAAATATATTTAGTCATACCATCAAATTCTTTATCTATTTTCAATATAAACTATAGTTTTGCCAATAATGTATCTTATTTTTAACATGTAAAAATAAATAAAACACTTGAATGTTATCTTATAATATCTACTGAGCATTTCACCCTGAAAAACACCATCACACATAGCTCCTTTTTTTTACTTTTTCTTTACCATCTTCATAATTCCAGAAAAGGCTGTTAATGTACTATAGTTTGTAAACTATATGTAAAAATGCAGAATAATGATCAATTCATGCCTGTCTAATTCTACTTTCATTCAGTACTGCAGCAGTGAAAGATAAATGATGTAAGCCAGAGTACTGTACTGTACATGTTGGTAGGCCAGGAGGTGGCACTCTTTCCTCTGGACCAGAATCTGTTACCCAACGCCCCAGTATTGTGACAGGCGACACTATCTGACATGTGAAGGACTTGAATACTTGGTCATGAAAGACCCCTTGACACTGTTTGTAAGACCAGGAGTGTTAACCCCCATGTCCTAGCTACAAACCACTCTGGATCCGCATAGTCCTACTAGCCTTGCTTTCCCCCTTAATTCAATTGGTGAAGACATTTCTATATTTTCTATCTCTCCTGCCACGTAATGGGGCTGCAGGCACATAGTGGCCGCCTCTTGTCAGACAGTGGGTTCTGCACTTAATGGGTGGATGAAATGGGTTCCTTTCTGTATGTAAAGGGGTTCACAGTTCCTTTTGGAAGACCTGTTACTGTATGCAAATGCAATAATTCTTTGGTCCTTTGGTCCAAGCTACTTAAGTATCTTAAGACATGAACAAAATGTCTGTAAATTCACAGTTCTTAGGATTTAGTTCTTCACATGTAATGACTCAGCTTTAAGGTACAGCAATATATTACAAAGAAACCAAACCTGATTTCTGGCTAGTTGGGCATACTGTAAGTACTCGATGGTCCAGAAGATGCAACAAAAACTTTACTGAGTCAGTTTTCATTAAGATATTTTTATCTGTGACTGTTTAGTAGTAGGTTACATACAGTACTTTACACTACACACTCTGCTTTGAGAGCAGAACATAAATATGATCTAGTCTATAACAAACAGTGCTACATCTAGATGTTAATTGTCAGGCTTTTGTGACCGCTGTTTTCAGTAAAGATGAGGACATTGACATTTTCAGTGTAATGAGCTGGAAAAACGTGTGCACAAATAAGCGCATGGCTTCACCTCAAAGAGAGATTGAAGTACCATTTTAACACTCAGTAAAAATGATAAATTTATTCCTAACTCATGTGGCCTGCCATGACACAGAGGACTTTCTTCTTATGGTACAAATTCTGCAGTAGCAGCCAACATACATTTCAGTGTGAGCACAACACACTTTCTTGTAAAAATCCTCTCGCCTTCACATGTAAGAGAGAAAGACACGTGAAGATCACACAGACAGAGCACCAGTCTCTGGAGAGACAGTCCTCCTGGAAGAAGGTTAAGTTCTGTCTCCTGGTTGCAATAGAAGGGTTAAGGTTTAAACACTTCCTGGAAGGCATCCTCTGAGGAGCTGGATGGCTCTGTTGCGATTAGCACAGGGAAGACCGGCGGGGAAGGTGAAAAGCTTAGCCCTCTCCATTGTTTCAGCTCCAAAGGTTAGGAGCTCAGCTCTTGACCTCAGGTGACTATGGAGATGCTGCTCTCTGGTAGAGTTTTAGTCTGCAATCACTGGGGTGGGCAGCAAGGTTTCCCATCAGCAATCAAGCAGACTGGGAAGACATAGATTTTTCCAGGCGCATCTTCCAATTGGGGCTGCAGGATATTTTAGATACAAAACTGGTGACAGCAGTAGACTGTAGTACAACATTTAGGCTCATAAGCTGCCAAAAGCAGATAAGAGCAGACTACGCAGCCTGGAGCAGATGGAAAGTCTTTTCATGGAGAGGTAGTCATGGACAGAGACATGTTCCAATTCACAAAACACTCATTTCCGGGGTATGAATGAATTGGATCATCATGCATTGAGAACGACTTGTAGCAAAGAACACATTTTTCATGTGAATATGATAAGATAAGATATGATAATAAGATATGAATAACTTTGGAGAAGATTGGAAGATGAAACTAAGAGGAACATTTAGAATTACTTTAATACTGCATTAATAATTACCATTACATACAGTACAGTAGAAGTGAGCTTTCAGAGATTTACAGTACTTAGGACTCCAGGGACACACTACAGTTTCTCTTTATGATTCAGAACTGTCTTTGGTTAGTCACCTGTTCTGAGCAGCTGGTCATCACTCTTGCACAATTTGGCTTCTTAAATCCTTTTGATATCATTCGTAGATTACATCCCTCACTGTTGCTCAGGAGTTTTGTCCTAACAAATGGTATGTTTGAGCACAACACTACTACAATAATGTCAGGTTACACATCAAAACCTATGCCTGAAAGAAAAGAGCAATGGAACTCTGTCACTCAGGTGGGGACGCCTTTCTTTATATCATGTTACTGATAAACCAATAAAAAAAACAAGAAGCTTCTTCACCCCTGCCTGAGGAGAGGTACAATATCCACAAGGCTCTCTCTTCCTCCTTTCTGTCACTTCTCCGATATTGATCCACAATCTCTGTCTCTCTTTCAAAAGCAAACGTCTTTAATAGCTTAAGGCTCTTATTTCTATGCAGTATAAGGCAGAGATGTAGCAAGTCTCACTGTGTTTGTTTCACCCTACAGAATTTGTGGGGATTCCTTCTTCTGTGGGGGGGGCTGTACAAGCACACTTTCTTACCCGAATAAATACATCACAATGTCTTTTCAAAAAAACTTTTTTTTTTCCCCCTCGGGTTCATTTCTGCAAACATACCTGCATATTTGTCCTGCAGCAGTTATTGAGGAGACTCGGCCCCTTAATGACTGATGTAGGTCTCAGGCTCTACACTTGACAGCACTGCAGTTCCTTCTATGCGTACAGTGTGCCTGCCAGGGTATCATTCAATCAAGAGGTCTGCCAGCTTGGGAACAGCTCCTTCAGCCTCTCATGGAGGACTTCATCGGGCCTGAATTGAGAGTCTCGGAGTCCATTCTTGTCCTCTTTGGTTCTCGATTAAGGGTCGGTGAGCTTGTGTGCCACATGGTCGGCTACATGCCTTCCCACTATAGCTCCATGTCTAGCCTTCCTAGTGAAAGTCTGGAAAGCCTGAATAATAGTTGTCTAATGCTTACATATCCGGTTGGGCCAACCATGTGATGGTGATGGCACGCTGTCTCATAACTTGACATCTAATTGCAGACATCAAAGAGGTTATTATGCTAAACCTGTAACTCTGGTTCCCAGAACGATAAGCACATCGATGCAAGAGGAGAACTTGGAGCCATGTAGTACTATGTCTCCGCGGAGTGGGCGATGGGGATGGAGCATCGCGTTCTTTACTGGTGTCGGCACAAAGATTCGGCTGATGTTCCCTTGGCTGGTGGCAGATCTTGAACATGAAAGAGAACCATGTGTAGCCAGCTATCTTTCCGCACAACCCCAAAGAGAGACCATGCCTTTTTTCGCTCGTCATTTAAACATTCAAGTCATACTCCACCAATAAACTGAAAATCCCAGGTGTTGTCAATGTGGTGTGATTACCAAATTATGAAAGGCATATGTGTAAACGGCTCAATTACTGTACCAAGCAAGCTATTACATTGCATGCATAATATTATACAAAGAGTTCTTTACTCATTAAAACTAGCAATGAACTACATAGCCTTTTTTCCAATTTACACTATTTCCCTTATTTACTTTATTGTACAGTATATCAATATCAATTAAAAATGTAAAAATATGCACTACTTTTCACAAATAATAACTACCTTCTACACATCTCAAGGGCATTTTGCAACAGTGGACCCATTATTAGTATAGAGAGGTTTGGGCTGACACAATCTATCCAGAATTGGAAAGTGGTTTATCCTTTTTAATGGTTATGTAAACACGCCAGCACAGGGTGCAGGACAGAACTACACACTGGTTGAGACCTCAGTTCGTCAAGGTGCTTCCATACATACAAGCGAACAGGGACAATTCAGAGACTCCATGTTACCCAGCCAGTATATCTCTGGGAGGTGGTATAAAGCAGGAACTTCCAGAGAAGGCCTACAGAGAGACATTGGGAAAACATGCAAATCTCACCCAGGCTGGAATCTATCCCAGGACATGGGAGCTGGGTTCCTACACATACAGTATACAGTATAAGTGAGGTAGCAGCACGATCCACCACAAATACTTGGCCACCAACTCAAGGCTAGTTTCTCACATTGGCTTCCTTTCCAAAAAGTAGCGCATACACATTTTTCAGTCACAGCATTAGGAAAACATAGTTTATGTGCACTGCCTAATGATGAATTCAGCTGTGCCACAATACAAACAGTTTTTCTGCTACTCCAAGAACAGCTTTAGAGATTTATCCAGGCACTGAAAGACATTTATACATTACTTAGTCATTAAATAACAACAGATGGATAAAAACTTTCAAATTCTAAATTTTATGTTATTCTAAGTTGTTCAGTTGGATACAGCTTTTACCACTATTTCAGTAAAATGTCTATATTATATTGCAAAAACTGGTTTCAGGTTGTCATCTATGACAAATAATAATCAATTCAATAATTATGACAAATTGTTAATTAGGAGAAATACTGTACTGTACATATCCAGATATCTCTTTTCTGGAATATCATAGGCTTTGCACACATGTTTATTATCCAAATAAAACAACAAATAATGATAAAACAATTCACCAGTTCAGATAAAGAGCAGAATGAACAGTAAAAAAGGTGAATTATTTGTATAAACATCAAAATGTAATAAATCTGTAAAACATTTGATTCATTGCAAGAATGTTAAGTAATAAGATTGAGACTAATTGCAGCATCACATACTGTACTGTCACCAGGAATGAATAATTGAAATGAAGACCAGATAATGAACTTTTATGTCAAAATCTCTACCTACTGTAACTTTCCTCCAAACGCCCTGTATCAGCAACTCAGTGGAATCATTCTACATCTCTTCTAAAAGCACAGTTCATGTTATTTTATTAATTTACACAGATATCTGATATGATTGTATCTGCATGTTCGTTACATTGCTGACAAAACATACTGTACATACATCTCACCACCAGGTACTGTAAGAGTGAATAAGTGATTCACTGAACTTATGGAAATTTTTGCACACCGCAGACTCTCATTTCAAATATTTACTTTGATTAACAGAAAGGCACAGGGAATGAAAAAAAATCTTGAAGCTTTAATATGAAAATTGAAAAAAATTAGATCTGAATCTTTGCTCTTCCTACAGCAAAAAGATGACCAATTAAGACTAACCAACATCTCAAAGTAATAGAAATCACGTGAAGACTGAACAAAAAAAAAACTTTTCCACGTGCTACGCACTTTGCAGGAAGTGGCATTTCATTTTTCAAATTGGATTATCTTATATGACACTAATAAGCACACCGAAACACGAAAAGGCTTACATAACTTACAAAGTGGCAGCACTAATTTGTATGTTCTCTACACTTCAGTCAGTAACAGACAGCCACACAAGTTTGAGAACAAGTCAAATAAGAGACCCCAAGGATTTTGCCTGCAGTTAGCAAATAGTATAGAACAGTACATACGATATTTGCGTGAGCAATGAGCTTTTTCATAATTACAAAAGCAAAAAAAACTTTACCAAAGAGAAGATCCTAACTGTTAGAACTCTACTACAGTACCAGCACAACAAAGAATGCTGGTATCTGAACATCTTAGTTCACAACCAACCGTCCAGTTTCCACATGAAATTTATATTATACATGAAATATTTATAACGTGCAGTAGCTGTTCCATGACTTCAAAGTCTAAACAAGTCGTGTACAGTATAGTAAAGTATTGTGTGTAGTATCGTATTAGTATTCTATTACCAGCATACTGTAGTATTCTGCTATTTTGTTCTTTTATTTACAAAAATTGTAACTTGTTTCAGGCCTGATTAGCTTTCATTACACAAACCCTTCATTTGAAACACAATCTGGCTAAGGCAAGACCAGTACCGGTAATGCTGTTTAATCTGCACAGCCATCAGGTGAAATGGACCTACCCAATGCTTTATCTTTCTTTCAAGCTGAGACAAATGAATGTTAGAAAAAATGTGAAGTTTGTGTAAGGAAAGTTTATAGGGATACAATTTTTTTTGTAAATGTTCTTTTCCAGCAGCACATTTAACGTTTTCTTTAACAAAGTTTCTTATACTTTCCCTTTAAATACTAGAAGGTGACTTTCAATCTATTCCACCAGATTTGCTGCAAATAGATATAAAAAAGTCCTTTAAAATGTTGCCAAGCACAAGATCAAATTAAATGCTCACCATTATACCTGTGCTAAACAACATCTTATTACTGGCTGCATATTTACTTGTGTGCATGTAATGCAACTGCATCCTTCATGGATTAAGCACAGCAGCCTCAATCTTTCTTTTCTATGAGCCAGAAGGAAAACTATTACAACATAATAAATAAGTGCCTTCCCTGGCTATAAAATAACTCACTAATCACTCCATAAACTGCTGTTTCGAGTTACCTTAAATCCCTTTTACAGCTCTATTTATCACTTGTAGACAAACCCTTAGTTCACATCTTCGGTTATGCAAACTTACAGTGTGTCCGGGGGGGGGGATCAACACATCCAAAACAAGTTCAAACAAGAAATATGTTAAAAATAAATGTACAAATACTATAAACGTAGGAGAAAACTCATGACCTCAATACATCGGGATAATAAAAATGCTATGGGAATCGTTTGTGTAAAAGAAAAAAAAAGAAGTTTGGGAACACCGCGTATCGATGCGGTGCGCTCATACAGTATATTAGTCAATTGCTGCCATGACGACCATCTTAGCCTGCATTTCAGAGATGTTTAGAGCAAGGGGAACAGCTGGGATGCTGAGACGAGTCGGTCAGTCTTACAACCTGAGAGAGAGAGAGCACTGCAGTCTGCCACTCTGCACACGAGAGAAGGATACCCATTTTACAGCATCTTTGCCTCCTCTTACGCACTCTTCCAATCTGATAGAGCTGCAGGTCCTCCTTTGGATTTATAAACATAACTAGAAACAATAAATGAATAAAAATCAACCTGGATTTACGTTTCAACTTATTTCCATGACTCTTCTGGGTTACTGATTGCTTTGATTTTGTGTTTGTTTGTTTGATCCACCGATTTGATGCGCTTTTTCGAGTCTGTGCAAGAAGACTTACCCTGCGTGTTGGGCGATTTCTCCTGGGGCTTTTACAAAAAAGATTTGCCGGGCAGAAGAGACGATCTCACCCTATCATTGTGCAAATACCCCTAACACAGATTTCTGTTTCCTTTTTTTTAAAAACTCGGCATCCCGTTTGATCGCCGCTGAACAGCGCTCTTGTGAATTCCAGAAGCCTGCAACTGGAGTTCCGTTTCTACTCGCACTTCTGCGGTGTCTTAAAACTCTCAACAGAAAGGAGAACCACAGCTACAGCTATTGCAGGAGTTAAAATACCGAAAGTTTCGAATTAACTTTAAACTCACCTGCAAAAGGAGTATTCCAGGTTCAATTAAGAGTCTGCCTTGCGTGAACTGGGAGCTGAACTGTGGCTGAAGATGGGTATTTGTGGCTATTTTGTGGTATCCTGGAAATGCCTGGTCGTGATAGCGCTAAGACTGCTATTTCTTGTACCTGCAGGAGTGCCTGCCCGGAGCGGAGAATCGTCTTTTTCCAAACCGATGGACAATGTCACCGTTAGACAAGGGGATAATGCGATCCTAAGGTAGGGTTCTTGATAATATGATTGAATTATTATTTGTTTTAATTGCATATCGCTTCCTTCTTGGAGATCTCACATTTGACCACTAGATGTTACTGTCATTGTGTGGCTGCGCAGTTTTGCGCGTGACAATGTTGTGAGGCACTTAACAGGTTCCAGGTGTGCGTTTTGGTCTGGTGTCGCGACAGCACAGAAATATTGGTTGTGCCGCTACATGAGCTGCTGGCTT
Organism: Lepisosteus platostomus; assembly: GCF_059453375.1. Taxonomy (NCBI): domain Eukaryota; kingdom Metazoa; phylum Chordata; class Actinopteri; order Semionotiformes; family Lepisosteidae; genus Lepisosteus; species Lepisosteus platostomus. Next base: position 8,016,495 of record NC_142635.1, on the reverse strand, counting down.
TCCGCTCTTGTTAAATGCACAAACGGTTTAGTGAGTTCCTGTACTAAAGAATTAAGAAGACGTGCCATTTGCTTAAGCAAAGGATTCTTTCCCGTGTATGAAACACGTGTGGGAGGTGCTATAAATATCAATAACTGTTTTTTTTATGGAAATAAAAGACCCATGCAATACTTTGATGTGGCTGTTGTACTGAAGTCAAGCTGTTTTTTTATTTAAAAAAATCCAGATTCTACGTCTAGCATACTGCACGCGTATGCACGCTTTATTGTGTGAGCATTCATAGCGTTTGTTTCTGGATTCGAATCATGGTAGCCCGTGACGAGAATGGGCAAAATGGTGATGTTGCATGCAGGTTGGGTGGAGTGCGCTTGGCCGGAGTAGGATGGAGTCGGTAGGTGTTGGGCGCGTCGGTAAGAAGGATGGAGAAAGTATGTTACTCTCCATAGTGTTTCAAGTAATTCAGCTTTTAAATTGGGCACTGTCGAGATGGAAGTAAGCAAAGTTTTGAGAAGTTCAAGCATGCCTGGTCAATGTTCTACGAGTAATATGATGATAACAGTTTTCGTTTTGGATACTGTAGGATTTTCTACGATGGGTATCACGCAACTAGTGTCTTCTGAGTTGGTGATTTTTTTAAATTCCCGTTTGGAAGATGTACTGTATATTTTTCTACTACACTGCCTTCACATGCTGTATTATCAGGAAACATACCCTACAAGTATGAATGCAAATCCTTTTGCTGTTTGAATCTACATGGTATTGCCAGACCTAAATAATAGAGGGTTTGACAGAGTCTTTATTCAGCCTTTGTGCAACAGTGGGAAAGTGGATCTTATGTCACATCCCAGCCTGGTTTTGCCAAGAGCCTGGCACCAGCCACAGCAGGGTCCTTTTTTAGAGAAATAAAGAGGAGCCTGTGGCTGCACCTCCTGGTACTGTACATGCTGGTCGCACTCGCTGCTGAGGGGAAATACTGCATTTATACCATAGAGGCACCAATAAGCAGCAGTCTTGGAGATCCTGCCCCAGCAATTGTAATGTGTGCAGTATTCGTGATGATAATGACTATCTTCTTTATTAATGATGTGTTTGTTAAAACAGAATCAGTTAAATTACCCAATAAAGCAGTGTTCCTTGATGCACCTCGAATCCCGCTCCATATTAAGACCTAAACATGACACTCTGTTTTACTGTACAGTATATGGCAGACAGCATAGTGTCTTTTGCATGACTCAAATTGTCATTTCTGTATGTAGCAAATATCATACCAATACTGTACATTTGCTTAGAAGGCAGTACACAGCCTTTTCATTAGTCAGATATGCTAATGTGTAGGGGATGGACTGCTGTAATGTTCTCTTGACAGTTTTGTTCTGAACTATGTATAGTGGTGCATTAGAGTCACTTTCAATAGAACTGCTATTCGATTGCTTTTAGAGAAGGTTATAAGCTACAATAATCTAGGGCTCCACCACTCTTAACACTAAGTCAAGGCAATCAGTAATGCAGCCACTCCACTGTTATATATAGAGGAAGGTGTATATCTTCTATGGTCATAAGTTATTTTAAAAACAGTTAATAAATACAGTACCAGAATTGGATGCTAGGTGATTATTTTGTATTACACTTTTGATATACAAAAACGATCACTAATTGATTGGGCTGCTTTATGGGCAGTGGCTGTGGGATGATGGGTCATTGCTCACACCTTAGTTTTTCTGTCTGGGGAAGCATGTATGTGACATAGCATTACAGAAACTAAAAATGTCTGCCAAGACAGCTGTTTAGCTGCACCTCCTGTATACCAAGCATTGGAGTGACACAACAAGAAACAGAATTCAGAGTGCCCCTAGTGGCTTTTTACTTTTTCTCCCTTTTTTTTACTTGTTTATTTCTTGACATAAAGTATTTTTCATAACCAGTGAAAGAGTCCTAAGACGTTCCCAAAACTTGCCATTCAGTTCTAAACAATTGCCATTTTACAGCCTGGGACCAATTGATCGACAAAGCACTTGCAATCCAGTCTAATCCGATCCAATGGGACTTGTTTTCAAAAATAAAATGTTTGTTTTATGAGAGAAGTAGTCTGAATTTAATTACTTGATTTTCAAAGTTAGACGTATTTAAATGAAACCTAGAATTATAAATACTGTAGCAGCAGATGTGTGCTGTGATAGCAGTAAGATGTGTGTTGAGGCGGCTGAAGTGAACACCACAGTTCTTTCCAAAGGTTTGTCAAGCAATACAGAACCATTCAGGGTAAAACTCCTTCATGATTCTGCTGTCTGGTTCAATTAGAAAATACCCTGTCATAATAAATTTAAAGCTTAGGAATTAATTTGTCATTTTATGTTAAGAGCTGTAAAGCTGGCTTCCACATAGGAATTATAAAGAATGTCACGTAAGAATCCAGGTGTTGATTATTATTCAGGTTTAAGAGCAGAAGAAGCTAGGGTGCTGTGGCCGAGGACTTCATTTGTTTTTCAGAATCTTTTGGTTATGATCTTTAGCCTCGTAGATAGACCCACATGGTTAACAGGCACCCTGTCCTGCACTTGCTGTGAGGTCGAGCTTAAATCTCTACTCCTCTCTCCATCAGTGTCAGCCATCTACAAATCTACATAATAGAAGACAAATCAGTGATTCTGTGAGAGAGGGGAATCATGTTGTATCCAGGTGGGGGGGAAGGGGGGAGGGGAATTATCTTTGGTCAAATGAAAACGGTGAGTTGTTTTTGTTCTTTTGTATTTTTGGATCCCTCATTTCATTTAAGTAACGTTTTTAGATGGTAGTATCTTAATTACTGAGCACTAGAATATATATATATATTTATTGTCATATGTTTTGTAACCAGACTCAGTGCCTGGAGGATCACAAACACCCAAGAGAGCATGCATCCTGCGCTTAGACCTGTGGAAATATAATCAATAAATAGCCTTTGCAATAATGAGATTTAACCAATAGAGGGCATATCAATGCCTGAATTCTCAAAAATGTTACATGTATTTGGTATTTGTATTATTATTCAATATTTCTCATATATTATAACCCAACCTTGAGCTTGTTTCAGGGCTGCTGGATTGGCGAGTGTCTAAGAAGGGCAGGTGTGTAAGATTTTAGAGGAATTATCAGTAATGAATCAGTTTTTGTGATATAACTCTACCGTATGCTTTATTTTAGTTTAGCCAAACATAGTATATCAGACCTGAAGTAACCATATCTAAAATATCAGGTCTACTTAGAGGTGATTCCTTTACATAGCTTTTTTAAATCACAGTTGTTCCAAACCTTTTGAAAAGAACTTAATTCACTTCAGGACTTACAAGGAAACGACTACATGAAAAAAAAAGGTTATACTGGACTGTGAAAGTGACAGGTTTTCACAACATCAATGCAACAGCAGCCTGAGTGTACAGAAAGATACACCTACAGAAGGATTCAAAAAGCGACACAGCAAAAACAATTAAAATAATCATACCCACATTGCAGCCACATGCACATTAATTTGTGATGGTAATAAAAGATGGCAAGCTAGCATGTGTGAAGTGCTTAAAATCCTGTTATGTCCACTGGTGAATAATTTGTGGATGCTTTTTGTGTGTGGCTATAAAGTGCCACAGTATGACAGATTTACAAGGATATTATGGGTTGAGTACTAGCCATTAGGTAAGCACACATTAGTCCATTACATTAGTGTTTCATTTTGAAGAACTCATGTTTTTTTAGCTTTTCCATTTCTCAGCTGATTTTGTTTACATTGTTTCTGGATTGTGTTTGACACAATGGGGCTCCCTTGCTAAGAAGCTGTATCAATATACTATACACATTTTGTCTGACTAAATTCCCAGAGATGAATTGAATTATTATGTTAATCCCCTGTTCAACAGTGAACTCTATTGGAATGGGAAATTGAAGCACCAGTAGCAGAGGGTAATTTCCATTTTTGGACAGGTAGAGTTGAAAAGAATGATGAGCAATTAATCTTCAGGAAAGAAAAAAAAACACTGATTTCAGCTTTTAAAGGTGAAAAGCTTCAGTCCCATCTGGTCCTAAACTCATGCAACTGAAAGCAGTGCAGTATACAGTACAGTACATTACAAATGTATTGTTAGTTATTATACATTAACCATATGTTTTTTTTAACCAAACAAGGGTAGCACTGAGTCACTGAAAATATCCACTTACATTGCTTTCTCCTTAAGATAGTTTTTAATTCTAAAGATGGGTTTAAATATGTTATGATTGGCAGCTTCATACAGAAATCAGATATAACGAGTTCCAATTATTGAAGCTATTAACAGAGAATCCTAGTCAGAAATAGACTTGAAATCCAGCCTGTTCCACAACATCACAGCAGAGGTACAGTGGTTGTTAACTGGAGACAGCCATCACTGTTTCTCCACTGACAGGGTAAAAAAAAATCATTGCAACTTATAGTGTATAAATGGAATGAACTTTGAAGCTCAAACTTATTTTTATACTTTTCCTCACATATTTCCATTAATATTTTAGTACCAGTTGTGTACGTACAATATCTGAAATAGGTTTTCTTATGAACTTTAAAGTGTTTCCTCAAGGACTTTGGTAAGCATAAGGAAAGCAATCATTTGATGAAATGACCTGCTCCTGGGGCCTAGTATACTACATACTATGAAGCCACGAGTAGCAGCATAATTTACATGATCCTCTGCTTTCAAGGATATTGAACGCCACAGTATGCCAGATCAGAATATCTTACACAATGGCTTCTACTCCAGATTGTTTTTTTGGGATTATTTTACAGATGTATCAATATTTAGCCAGATGAAGCCTGCTTCTTAATCTGACTTCTGCCTGTGTTTCATCTGTGGTCACTGTGTACATAACACTGTGGTGGTACAGTAAAATATGTAACACTGTGTTTTATTACTCTAGAGATAGTGCTGCTGCCTCATAGCTCTTAGTTTAGATTATAATAATAATTGCTTACACTTATATAGGGCTTTTCTTGATACTCCACTTAAAGCACTTTACAGGTAATGGGGATCCCCTCCACCACCACCAGTGTGTAGCCCCACCTGGATGATGCGACAGCAGCCATAGTGCACCTGGACTCTCCCCACACACCAGCTTTCAGTGGGGAGGAGAGCAGAGAGATGAAGCCAGTTCATAGATGGGGATTATTAGGAGGCCATGATTGGTAAAGGCCAGTGGGAAATTTGGCCAGGATGCCTGGGTAACATTCCTACTCTTCTCAAGATATGCCCTGGGATATTTCATGACCACAGAGAGTCAGGACTTTGGTTTTACATCTCATCCAAAGGAAGGTGCTTGTTTTATAGTATGGTGTCCCCGTCACTATACTGGGGAACTAGACCGCAGGGTGAGCACCCCCTACTGACCCCACTAACATCTCTTCAAGCAGCAACGTAGTCTTTCCCAGGAGGTGTCTCATCCAGGTAGTGACCAGGTTCACACCTACTGAGCTTCAGTGGGCTTCCAGGGTGATATGACTGCTGGCTCCTGGACTAGTGTGAGATTGCATTATTCCTTCATGGTTTTTTTTTTTGGGGGGGGGGGTTAAAAGGGAGCTTTGGTTTCCTCTCACCTTCCAAAGACACACTGGTCAGGTTAAAGGGTGCTTCAATCATTCGTGTGGTGGACTGGCATCTTTATCAGGGCGTTGTACTGCCTTATACCATGTGGTTTTGGGATAACATCTAGCTGGCTGCAACCTTTACAAGGATGATACAAAGTTATGATGAGGTATACACACACACATACCCATACAGAAGACATATATCAGTAACCAAGGCTTAGTGTATGAATGATCACTGGCAGTTCAAACCTTCTGTGTAATAGTTTATCTGCAATCATTACAACAGGCATAACATAATATTCACGACATGTGTTAGAGCGCACCCTTAAATGTTTTATTGGTTTAGTTTTATTTTTATCAGCTCTTCTTTCATTTGAATAATTACACTCAAAATCACATATTTCATCATAATGTTCATAAAATGAACATAACTGTACTACTCAAAATAAGCAGTGTATGAAGGTCACATTAAAACCAATTCACAATGGAGATAATCCACACAGAATCAGTGGCAGTTCAGCGTTCTATATATGCTACAAACTTTTTTTTAATAAAGACTTACTGAGGCAATTTTCTATTAATACTAGAAGTTACTCTTTCAATGACAAATCATGCAGTTTTCACAAGAAATGACCGTCACGGGACATTTCTGTATAGCACATTAATAGTTCTAAAAGACCAGTTTATTAATGCATAAAGAAACATTCCACCTGTGTTAAGTTGCACATTAGTGAAAACTGAATTAGCATTAATTGGCTCTGTGGTAATAACCAAAATAATAAATTTGTTTCAACTAGCCCTTCATACATACATTATTACCAATAAAGCACAGCTTATACAAATTATCATTTCCTACTTGTAAACTGAAGCGCTTGTCAACCTAAAATATCGACCTTCAAAGTGTTCTTGTACAGCCACCAACTCATATACATTCGCATTCATTTCCAATATCCATCAGAAATTAAACAGGTATGAATGTTTTGATCTTTTGACCTGCCATTTACCACACCTGCCTGCTTGTTGTAAAAGGAAAAGCATAAACATTTTGTTTCATAATAGTAGAAAGAATATCTGTGTGGTATTTACTGTATGTGGCTTATATGACCAGAGCTTTCTCTTCAGAACTCAAGGGGGTAAGTTGATTCTTACATGGTAGATACAGTATCTAGCTTGAGCGGATGAAGCATGTAATCCCTTAGGAGAACCTCAATGATGCCCTGGCACAGGAAGAGGTCCACATGGCTCTCCTGTTGACTACAAAACAAAACAGCCCAACTTTGAAATGTAAATCTCCCTTGATGTAATTCTTCCAGTGTTATGTATATCACTTAGAATTAATGCATTTTTAATGATGCTGTGTTCACTCTGTAACTGTTATATAGCAGGTTTAACCTCACGTTCCACATGCTTTAACATCACTGTAACATATGGTAATGATGACATGAATAAATATGTACTCAGTGGCTAAAGGGCTGCCACAGTGTTTGATTACATCACAGATAGCATTCACTTGACAGCAGATGAAATACAAACAAATGCCCAACTTGCTAATGCTAATGTTGTATTACAAGTGTATATTTCCACTAAGCTCTAATGAACCATAAGAGCTGTCATTCTTCACTGGCTAATCTTAGTTTTGCACTGTAATTACAAAGCATGCCATACTGCCAATTTTATATTACCCCTTACTCAACTGCCTTTCCCATTGCATGGCAAATGGCCGGTGCACTGCGCTTTAATTTAAATGGAGAGAAGTTAATGTATGGTGATACAAAAAGAAAACACAGCCGTCTTACCTTTTACAAAAATGGCTGATTGCACAAATAATGTAATTTCCATTTTAAACAGTTGGCAGACAATACTGCACTTAAGTTATGTGATTTCATAAAAATGGGAGGTTCTCAGTGTTTGGCATTTGACTTGAGTTAATATGTCTAAAATTAGTTGATTAAGAGTACATTCAGTATATATTAATCTATTTAAATAGCTATCCAAAATATTGTATTTTAATTAATACAATTAATCCAAAAACAGTGAAAGATATGATAATGCACTTCTTAAATAACACAGATTTTCTGTGTGCAATTGGCATGGCATAAGGTAGTCTACTGTGTCTGTGAGAAACGTTGTCCAGGGATTTAGTAAACTAGTCCAGTGAAAACAGGAAAACACCTGTGATGGACAGGCAACATCCTGGAAGTCAAAGGGTTATCACACCAGCACATTACTATCACATTTGTGTGATCCATCTGCATAAAACTGTCCAGAATGCAGTGGCTTCAGCACAAGAAATTGCTAAAAAAATAACCACAAAGCAGAAGAATGATGCTTCCCATCTGCATGAAAATCCATACGCTTGGAGGCTGTGCTGGGGTAACCTAATGTCAATGAAGAGGTGAAATTGCTGTCTGCCATGACCCAGGGAAGAAGTGAGGTGGAGCTGGAGAGTCTTATACACCAGTGAACGGCCTTTTGTTCTTGACACTCCTGAGAGAGGACAATGTGTACAAATGTTGTGGTAAGCAACATAAAGGCTGTTGTGTTATTCTAGCCCTGCTCGTGGGGCAATGGATGTGAATGAAATGGGGAGGAAACTCTTTTAACACACGAATGCCTTTGGTGCATATTGAAAACGGCCTTACTGCTCAGAAATATAATGAAATAGCTCTTGATCCAACAATTCCTGGTCTTGAAATCCAGGAGCATTGACTTTCATATGAACATAAGAAAGATTACAAACTAGAAGAAGGCCCATAAGACTCCAAGGATCTCTTTAAAAAATTCTTGATAGAAGATAGAATATTAGGTTTTGTGCAAGGCCACATGGTTGGCTTTTGATGCTTTCCAATGCAATAAATAAGGAACAACCATAACCGGGCAACCCTTTCCCACTGGCTGTAGCTGCAGCAAGAGAGGAAGAGTGAAGGACCATCCCACAGCAGTCTATCCATACAGTAACTAGGTCTACAGTATGTATTACCATTGACAGTTGGGAAGTGTTAATGCAGGCCAAATCTCATACTAAATATTCTCATGTGGACAGTGTACCATGTTTCATTTTGAAAACCTAACATGATTCTTTGTTCTGTGTTTTTTCACATTTCCTATGTTTTTTATATCTATGAAGAGACTCATTTTCCTGCATGTTTAAAAGCATACCTCCTGTTCTGTGGTTTAGTAGCAAAGAAGTCTTTATTTAAAGTGAATAGGACTACACATAGTAGGCATATAAAAAGCAAAGCTATCTGTATGTTTTTTTTTCTGCTAAGCTTTGAGAAAACAGATTTTTTCCGTTTTGCTCTCCAGAGGGCCTTCATAATAAACGTATTTAAAAACTACACAGACTAACAGTATGCTGTGACTTCTTGCATTCTTACAAAAATATTTAATTAAATCCATTAGACCCGAATTTTGCATTATCATTATTATTATTATAATTATGAAAGTTAGAAGTGACTAAGTTCTATAAGAAGACTAAGTCAAATGTAGTTTTTTTAACTTTATTATATACAGTTTATTATTTAACATGAGTCCAGTCACATATCACATCAGAAATATCACAGCCTTTAATTCCTGACTGGCAAAACCCCATGGCCCATCTTGGATCATTTTAAAGTGATTTATTAATTTTGTTAATTAGTGTGTGTTCATATCACATACACTGTACTGGATCCACAAATGTCTATTAAAATAAAGGCTGAATGTTTTCATAAATCTTATGAGAGATTTGATGGTGATTTACACAGGGAGTATATACTTAATAAAACATAAACACTGCTTAATATAAAAAGATTCTCCACATGCATTATTAAATGCACAAATCAGATTAGATCAGGCTACCAGCCCAGCATGTCCAACTAAACTGAATCCAATAGAATTAGTCCCCCTTTTTTATGCCGGTTGTAAAATATCTGTAGTTTTAAAAATCACTGCCTGTCAAAAATGACTATCTTCATTCACTTAGTGACAGCACAAAACTAATCTAATTGAGTTGATCGGCTCAAGATTTCTGCGCATAAGCTTGAAATAATATTTAGGATTTCAGCTGGAGCAACAGAAATTGTTTAATTTATTATCTTGGATGAACCATTCATTATCACACATCTGGTTGTTCCTTGTAAGGGGAGTGACCGCCCAGAGCCTATCCCATAAGCACAGAGGCAGGACTGCACTCTGAATGGTGCAGTAGTTCATTGAAGGGAGCACACACACACAAATTTGAGACACTAATTAACCTAGACTTGATTTTTTAAAAAACTGGGAAGAAACCAGAGCACCTGGATATGAGGACATGAAAAGCATGCTAATGCTACACAGCAAGGCATTCCAGTCTGGAATCAAACCCAGGACTCCAGAACTGTGAAACAGTAGCAGTAATGACTATACCGTCATGCTGCCCAATCGATGATCATATACAGTACAAAAAAAACTCAGCATAAGGAGCAAATTGTGAATGAACTTTTTTTCCCCTCTAGCTATTCATAATCCCTGTTGTAATAAATGCAAGGAAAGAATTAAATAACAAATATGTAACATTTGATTTTACTATTTGATAAATTACACACAAAGCTCATAGGAGAATGTACAGTACAGAGATTATTATTTTAATTAATTTGTTAAAAACTCAGTAAGTCTGGGAACGTCTCAGATGCATTGCAAAGGTGTGATGATGGCCATTTTTCTGTGCGCTTTTTCTTCCACAGTGTTAATGACTTTAGAGGTTGTTGTCTCTTCCCACTGCATTGTTGACATGAAGGCACATGTGGTGATATGTATTTTGGCCAGATGGAACAGTTGGTAATGAAGAACCATGGGCCATCATGATTTGAATTATTCATTTTTTCACATGCATTCTTTACACAGGAGGTTGGTAAAATGGGTACTTAAAGACATTTGTATTGCACGGTTAATGCTGTTCCTGTTGGCTTTCAAGTCATGCAGACAAAAAGAAGCACAACCTAACCTTTGAGCTGATGTAACTGACAATTCTGTGATCTATTAGTGACTCTGTCAGTTATGAGAGTACTACTGAAAAGCAAATAAACTGTGAATAAAATCCTTGATATCCTTGATGTCTCCTCTAATATAAATGAACTATTAAGCTTACGGTTATGCAGATTAATCCTCAAGGTAACACAAGGTAAAAGATCCATTTCAAAACAGTTTGTTATTGACATGGTGACATCTTTCATTTCATGTTCCTGCAAAAGGAAGTGTGGGTGGACTAGTCTCTAGTCCAGAATTTCCAAACCGATGCCCCAGTACAGTGACAGGGGACAGGGTGCTAAAGGAGTCACCTACTGTAATTTCTCATGAGATGTTAAATCAAGGTCCTGACTACTTGATCAAAATCTACCAAGATCCTACTAGTAGAAGTGTTAACTGTAGTGTCTTTGGGCTTCCTCCGTCTGGCTTACCTAAATACCCAGCTAATTTTAACCTGGTCTGCATGTAACAGAGGTGCTGTTGCAGAATGGCTGCCTCACATCATCCATTTGGGAGCTGTACTTCATTGGTTGATTAAGTGAGCCCTCTCCTACAGTATATGTGCAGATCCTTTGGGATGCAAAGGGTTACTGCTACTGCACACAAATGCAAAGACTGACTGGCTTTAATGTAGCTTTCAATATGGAAGTTAAGCTGAATTTGTATTATTTCTGTATGCATGTGTTTATTTACTCTTTAAGCCTGGTAAGACATAAGGGTAAGGGTTCTTGCCTGGTTCAAAGCTCAGAAAGACATGCGGCAAGTTTCAGCCTTGTTCATGACACTACTGTACCTGTCTGCAACCAGGATTCCCCAGATGGCAGTACAAAACTATCAAATGACAGTGGAGGGTCTAGGATAAGTCACCTCTCTTGGCTTTTTGGCCAGTGGCAGGTCCTGCCACTTGTCAGGTCCCCGAAGGCTAAGAGTGGCATCAGTAGAGATGCTCTGCTGCTACAGTCAATGCCAAGTCTTCTATCATACTCTGAGGAGCTCGCAGCATGTCAGGAGACTGGTCAGGCAGGTCAGTGGAGCCTGTCCGGCCCTCCTTATTCTGCTCCTCGACAGGATTTGTTGATGTGAACCGAGATGGAAGAGAAACAGTTGGCGTTTCTATGTTGTCTTGTGTGTAAAATGAAAATAAAATGCAAAAAGAAAAATGAAAAAAATAACAGTTTGGCTGTAGGATAAACAAGCCAAAAAGGCACTGAAATGGGATGGAATTCCATTTTATGCACAAACTAGTGTTGCTACCACACAATAACAAATGTGTTTCAGCTCTTGCAAATCATCTAGCCATAAAAAACACAACTAGACTCTTTCATCTTTCAGACAAGGTCCAGCTTCAGCCTAGGACAGTTCAGTTCAGTAAGCCTGTGGCCTTTGCCATGCTAACTTGGGATTCTGTTTTCCTCAAACTACTATTAGAAAACGCCAGAGAAAATCAAGTCAGGCTTACAGTAAAGGACACCCAAAAAGAATTCTGTTTGAAAGAGGTCATGAGCTGTTTAGCAGTTTTGTATGTGTATTTTATGATGACTAAATTGTTCATTTTTATATCACATTTCTTTCGCAGCTTTTTTACAGTATTTCCTGAGCTTTTTGAAATGTTGCATTATGAAAATAGCAGTTGCAAAGCAAATGTATATTTCAAAACACAAAATGAATTCTGACATTAAAATATGAAAGGTACACAGCTGATTACATTAAGACTATGTTGAGACTGGCTGTTAGTATCTGCTCTGATCCCTCGCATGTTCTGCATGAAGAACATCAACTCATGCCTTCAACCCGGAGGATTGGTATGAAATGAATACAGTACAGTATGTATGGGTTGATGTCTGTAATATAAAGTTAGATTTATTTTTAATGAAATATTTATTTGTACTGTTTGATTGTTTTGTAAATGTCTCTGTGTGTAAAACAGTTGCTTTGACGCAAGATGAAATTTCTGAGACTTCAGACATTGAAGTATTATTGTACTATATACAGTATAGGTAATTTAATTGTATACTATTAATTTAACATACTGTATATTATCAGCTGTTTACCATTCATATTTGTAATGTCGGAATTCATTTGGTGTAAAATATTCCTTTGCAACTCCTATTTTCATAATGCAACATTTAAAAAAGAACAGGAAATATGCTGCATTTTAATATTTAAAAAAATACTAACAGATTAATCATATTCCACTCAAATGATGGTGGAAAGGGGTATCATCCATTAAAGTAATGTTTTTGCTTTAAAATGAATACTCTTTTACTTGTTTTGAATTGGAAAAGCTCAGTCCCTACTTCTAAGAAAGCTGTGAACAGCAGGCTGAGCTTTGTATCAGCATGGTGCTACATTTGGCATCTTCTGAGCACCACCAAAGAGGACTCTTCAGACCGTGGACAGACACAAAAATTATGCATCTGCTACTATTTTTCTCTTCTTTTTTTCTACAACCTAACTAAAAACTCATTTGAAGTCTATTGCAATGCATATGTTGTTTCAGTGGCCTTTTGTAGTTGTTCCAAATAAAAGTGTTAAAACAAACCACAAGAGAGAATCGATTCCTATTACTACCATTTGTTTCTTTTACAATTTACAATTCTCCTTTCAACTTGTGTCCCCTAGATGTTCTTCTTTGTCCTTGTACCACTCATCCTAATCACTTGATAAGAACGGGTTGTGCTACAAATGAGAGAGCCCTAAAGCCACAATCAGGAGAAAAAAGAGTGGATAATTTTAGCTATCACATTCCACTGCTGAAATATTTATTTTATGAGAAACAAGCGCGGAACCTACCACAATTGTGTAATGTCAGGGTTATGAAGGTTTATCTGTCTGAGATCACTTGCAGTTTTTCAGAGGAGAGCGCATTAATGCTAATGCTTTTTCTCTGAAAGTAATGAAGTAAAAAGCAATAATATATTTTTTTCACTATGTTTTTCATCTGCTCTAAAACATCAGGTGGGATCACTAGGCTTGCTAACTGTGTTTATCAACCTTTGTGATGATATATAGTACCATGTCTTTTATCATAAAACCACATTCAGATTTCTGTCTTATTATGGATAAAGGTTGAAGCACAATTGTAAATTATAATATGACATACATTCAGGGGAAAGGTTGGATTGTGAGTGACATGGATGAATTAGGGAATTTGTTGTTTTCTCTTTGGGGGAGGTGTAGTCTTTCAGCAATCTGTGTCATCAAAAGGCTCTTCATGCAAACCTTTTTCCCTGAAAGAGAATGGAAGCCAGTTTCCTATGGATATTCTATTAGGTAGAAAGAATGAGCCTTTATACCAGTACTACCAGTAAACCAACAGATGCCCATAGGCTGCTCGTTTTGTTGAGGACCAGGCTTGCATGCTTACCATAGACACCAGTGGGTGCTGCTGTATATGTAGCCAAGCAATATTTTAATCGTACTATTGTTACAGCAGGGATTAATGACTTTTGTTTTGGGAGTTTAAGATTGCACACACACACAATACTATATAAGGATTATGTCTTGTCCTGGATTAATCTGCCTATTAATTAATTATGATTCAAGTCTTTATTAAAATACAAAAGGCATTTCTTACTATTAATATACGAGGGAGGGGGGGTCGATAATTTGTGAATGTTAATACATTTTAAGACAAAGCTGGTATATGTAAATATAGATCTTTAAAAGGTTATTTTATATTGTGCTAAAGAACACAAAAATGTACAGTATAAATACAGTATAGTTACTCATAGGTTCCATACACAAGGGCTTGGAGATATCTCTTTGGATACATGATATTCACTGACTTTGAGGGCTGCATATTACACTTGCTATTTAAAACAATATATGTACAACAGTTCAAAAAGCAAATATGTATCGTTAAATGATTCAGTTAAATGGTTAAAAAGAGCTTTGTAACATTCAACAAATGCCACCGAGGCAATTTCCTGTACAGGCCTTAAAAAGTACAAAATGATAGATCAAAAGATCATTATTTACAAAGCTTAAATCTAGTGGCTAATTGCATTTCCCTTAGAACCGAGAAATAGACCTGCTGGCTTAATCAATGGATCATGAAGTTTCTGATACCCAGCTAACAAATAACAAGACAAGGTTGCCTGCCACCTACCAGACAAAGTGATTTTATGTCTATGATACAGTATATAATTTAGTTCTTTATACACCACAGAATACTCTTCTAATGCTACAAAATTTAGTTTGTTTTTGCAGACAATCAGGTTTAGTTCTAAGTTGCTTCTGCAAGGAATACTTTGATAACGCAGAACAGATTCTCTTCTAACTGCTATTACAATGAGCCCTATTTTACCTACTAAACTGTAGTTAATCAATATTTCTTTTTCCATAACAGAAATGCAGTTTTTTGCTTCAAATAACATACGTACAGGAGCCATCATTCACTGAGGTAAGACTCTGAGTCTTAACCTTGTCTTTAGCATTAAATGTTAAAATGAAACTTTGGAATATAATATTCAAAACACCACAGATCGATAAATGCATGATCAGATAATTTACATGCAATACATGAATATTTAATACTCAGGTATTTGTGCTAAAGTGATGCTGCAGGTACTGTATGTTCAAATGAATTTTCATAAAACCAGACAGGTTTTTTTACAGCATGTGTGTGAATGACCAGGCCGTTTTGTGCTGACGGCAGTTTTTGCTTGAGCAAACTCTGAACAGTCAGACATGAGCTGACAGCCTGAAAATACAGATGCAATTCCAACTGAAGAGATAAAAGGCACATTTCACAGTGGACTACACCAGTAACGTCTCAATGACTTTGATTTTCCATAGTTATCTCATCAGGTGCCACACGACAATGAAGGTTTACCAAACTGATCATGTCTGAGCTGCCTATGTATGCACAACATCCCTGATAATTACTGTATGTGTAGCCTTTAGGGAAAAGCTGATCAACTTTGATAAATGGCACTCTTAATGCATTATGAGAATATGACAGACAATGCAACATATCTGAGCCACACAATGGCAAACCAATTCCATTTTAAGTCATGCAGGTTTACGCAACAGTTAAAAAGCTATACTTTGAGCAAAAAAAAATAAAATGTTTTTTTTCTTTAAGAAAGACTATACGGTATATGATTCATTAAGAATAACAATATCCAAGAAAGGTTTGTGGAGTGTTTTAGTCCCAGTAAAATTGGCCTTGGGGGCTGGCTGGGGGCTGATCTCCCGGCTGGGACCCTGCAGAGTGAGGAGAGACCCAGGGGCAGCTGCAGAGGGGGAGGAGGGCTGCAGAAGATGTATGCGATGGAGAGAAGGGGATTAGGTTTGGTATTGATGATGTTTTAAGTGAGGAAATGATGGCAGGAGTAATTACGAATTACTGACAGCTGAGGCTGACTGAACTTGGCTGTTGTCATCCCTCCTTATTAAAATTGCATTTTTGGTATTACATGCTTTGAACTTCATACTTTCTCCTATACAGTGTTGACATCCATATTCTACTACTTTATCCAATAAAGGGTTTTGGGGAAGCTGGAGTCTGTCCCGGCAAACAATGGGCACAAGGCGGGATACACCCTGGATTAGACAGCAGTGCAGCGCAAGGACAGACACAGACACACACACAGACTCACACGAGGGCCAGTTTTCCCAGAAGTCAGTTAGCCTAGCGGTGTGTCTTTGGAAACCAGAGTACCCAGTGAAAACCCACGTGAACACAGGGAGAACATACAAACTCCAGGACAGACTGACTGAGATGATGCATGTTGATCATGGAGATGTTCACTCATTCAAATAGCAAAGCAAATGCCAACAGCAAGGTACTGTGCATGTCACCTGCGATTCGTTAAAAATTACGTGGTGCAATACACTGTAGTTGCATGATGCTAATCACAGACTGAAATCAAAATAACTTTTCCTTGAGGGATTAGTATCGTGCTCAGTGACTCAGAGGTTATACTGATGTTGGTGTTGTTTTAACAGCAGAAAGATCAGGAGTCACAGAAATTGTCAGAGTAATACCTTGCAGTAAAGATTGCCACAGGCAAGTGCGAGTCATCAGAGAAGATGTTCAGTCTACAGTTGTGAGACCAGGTGAAGCTCTGCTTAATCAGACGTCACGATGCAGCTCCGAGTCATCTGATGACTGTGATCAGGTTTATGGGTCAGCCTGTGGCAGCACTTGTAGGTGTTGTACAGTATATAACCAGTCCATCACGTGTTTCCCACCTGCTCCTTATAGGTTCTTCATCAAGTCTGGGTCACGTCAAAGCTTGATAAAACCGCTAGCACTCATGGAGTCTATTGTGAACTGATAGATGGACCCAGAAGTAATGACTAGCGGTGTAGTGATCTTGCCCATGACATTTCCAGAACACATTCCCTTATCTCATTCACCTAACCAAGGCATCCTCACAGTGTGATTCAAACCAGCACACAAAGTTGGCCATTTCCTAATATAATCAGGAGCTTAAGAGGAATGCGGTACTCTTACAGCCTGGCATTAATCTTGGACTTATATCCAGGACGAGGGCTAATCAGAGTCTGAGAAACCAGTTCAAAATGTTTCTGCAGACATGTCACAACTTTTCCAAATAAGATTCGGCAGGAGGTCAATAAATAGCACAGCATAATTAATAACTAGGGATCATTACATATAGCAATAGTTCATGCAAAATGAGGGCATATAATCCGAAACAACACTCTTAGTTCATTTCAGTTCTATGACGAAAGTTAAGTTCAGCATCCCTGTCAGAGTTTTTACTGAATGGAAAGCAGGGCTGGAAAATAGACCGTAGAAAAGGTTGAATCTTGTCTGATAATTTTAGCAAGTCATTAAGTGGATGCTCTGAGGATAGGTAAGGGCACTGGAATGTTAATAAAAGGATGAGCATGCAGAATGCTGGATTTGAACCTTCTGATTGCTTGAAAAAAAAAATGGACCGTAGCACAATCAAGCCAGTTATCACAGCAGCTGCAGAAGATGTTCAGCTGGAATGAAAACGAACCTCATAGACTGTGATATTTTCAACTTTCCCACACTACTTACAGTATGCATTTCTTTAAATGTCTGTCTTCTGCAGAGGCATATGTGCAGACAGACTAACATATACTGATGTGTCTGCTCTGCTTTGTTTTATGTTAATGCTGTATTAGAGCTCTGTTTTTACGTACACATTAACTTGTATGTGTGTGAGTTTATTATAGTTTCCTAGGCCTATGTACTAATTCAAAACCTTTTAAAATATTATTTATGAGCTCCAATATACAGCAACTTCAACTTAGTTCTTAATAAGATGCATATCGATAACATTAACATATTTTTAAAATGTACTTTTTGAAAAAATCTAACCTGCACTGCATTTTTTTAAATGTGTTCTGCCACAGCTGCATGTATGTACTTTTTAAAATTCACAAAGAAGATAAAGGTCCATGCTGGGAATAATAAGAACCAACAAAAATGTATTCCTCTCCATGTCACAGGTTTAATTTTCTCAATATCCAGCACGGAAAACAGAAGGTAATGAGTAAATAAATAACTGTACAGTAGGTTGCACTTTTAACTTTGCCTAAACCATTCTGCTTAACCTAGTCTCTAGTTGATCGTGAGGGTATCACTCAAGACTGAGGATGTGTTATTTCAGTACACTGCTAATGGAATAAAGAAACGCTGCCTGCTTGAGTGAAGTCACCAAGGAGTAATTCAATACATTATGCTGACATTCTCGGAGTACAGGGAGTATTCTCTTCCTTTACAGCATCCTCAAGAACGAAACTCAACGCCTGGTTAGCCAAAGAAACTATGCTGATGAAGGGGGTAATATTATTCCCTCTTAAGTATGTAGGCTGCTGAAAATACTGAGGAAATGTAAAGGTATATTCAGCTTTCCATCCCAAAGGAGGAAAAGCTGAATTTACTGTTTGCTGAATGTACAGTTACACAAGCAGTAAGGGGAAAACAGAAAAACCCTGATGGTGTTTATCTGTGCTTATTAAGAAGATTACAATCACAATCAAGGCTCTTGTGATACATGCAGTCAGTCTGAGCTTCAAAGACATTTACTGTGCATTTTAAACAAGAACAGGCTTGTAAAGCAAAACCAAGAGAAACGACACTTAGTGACCTTGAAGAAGCGCATTTGCAGGTGAAGGGCACATCTGTATCTTGTACATACTGTAAAAGTGTTTATGCGAATGAGCTCGAGAGATTTTCAGTGTGTCAAGCTTTGTCACAGACGGTACCTTATTAATCATCCCTAGTACAGCCTCCTCACTTCTTCTCAGGTCTTTAGAGAGCCTGCTAGCATGAGACGAGAAGTTCAAAAGGGATGCATGGTCAGTTTTTGTATAATGGCTTTGAATCTTCACCCACAACACCATGTTTTGCTTACTTGTGTTATGTTGTCAAGCTAATTGCTGAATTGGAGGATGGGGCAAATGGGTAGTTCAGACATTTGCCTTGTCCTTTTTTAATCATAAAAAATGCAAAAATAGAGCTACAGTTATGAAACAGGATGTCTTGTTTGTTTAGGGGTCTTTTGATTTTTATCATGAACTGATATGGTAACCATGATTGTTTATAGAGGTCCTTTGTCCTTTGAGGGATTCAGTAGGTGGCATGGTGGTGCAGTGGTGAGCATTGCTTTCTCGCAGAGTTGGGATCCAGGGTTCAATTCCTGGGGTGCTCTCTGTGTGGAGTTTGTATGTTCTCAGGTGTTTGTGTGGGTTTCCTCTGGGTGCTCTGCTTTCCTCGCATAGTTCAAAGACATGGATTCATTTTTTATTTGAAAATAAATTGAGATTCAAATTCTGATTGAGATGCCAAGACCTCATTCTTTTCTTGAGCAGTGTATCTTAAGGGTACAAGAATGGAGACGTTTTTTCCACACAAGCTAGCCAGGATTCGAACTTAGAATCTTCTGATCCGAAGTCAGACGCGTTATCCGTTAGACGTACTGGTAGATTATTTGGCTTCTGGCATAACTGTCTCTGGCGTGAGTGTGTGTGTGCTGGTGTCTGTGTGTCTGCCCTGTGATGGACTGGGGTCCTGTCCAGGATGTATCCCCCTTGTGCCCACTGCTTGCCAGGATAGGCTTCAGCAACCCTGTACTGGATTAAGCAGTTAGAAAGATGAATAAATGCAAATGTCACAGCACAGTTCAGAGTCATTTTGAAATGTAATAAGAAGGCTCCTTCAGAGAGAAAAAGTTAACTTTTAAGGAGCTTATGAACTGGCATATTTTCAGAATGTTTTTGATAAAGGTTTCCCCAGTAGATTAATTCTCAGAACACGAGCAGCAAGAATTCAGGGAAATGTGTGTTTGGACCAAGAAATGACTAATGAAAAAAAAACAGACAATGTAGTGAATGGTGTGAACCCTCATATGAGCATGATGTAATTAGTGGACAACCACAAGGTTCTGTATTAGGACCACTGCTCTTCTTAATTTATATTAATGATCTAAACTGTGGTAAAGTTAATAAACTCTAAAAGTCAAATTAGCATATGATACCAAATTTGCAGAGAATACTAAAACAGGAACATTGTAGAAGCAATAGATCACATTTATAAAAAACACCAGGCAGATGATGTTTAACGTTGAGAAAAGCGGGGTTTTGCATGAAGGTAGTAAAAACATAAGCAATGCAAATGGGAAACACTAAGGCTGACTACTTACGAAATACCTCCTGACAACACGGGACTGCCATTAAAAAGATAAACAAAACATTAGGACAGACAGCGTAGTTAAACATGTACAGTTTAATTTAAATTGAGCAATGGTATGTTAAAAGTGTACATTATCTTACACTGACAGGAACTGAATCATTAACAGAAAAGATTGGGAAGGGAATTCATACTAGAATTCAAAATCATCAAAGTCATGCCAGTGGACTGTGTCGCAGTAAACATTTTGTTAACAGCAATCCCACCACCCCAACATACAGAAATACATTTCACCTTTATGGAGAGTGTCAGGTGGACAGAATGTCAGTCATGAATAAATAATTCAAAAAAATAAAAAGCAGTTTATGGCACCAAGGAATGCAGTTATGTTTTTACAGCAAGAGCAGCTGTGCAAGGCAATGAGTATTTAAAAACATTTCAATAAATCTTTTGTTCTAGCACTTATTTACTGTATGTGTTTAAATGAGTTCTAAGACTCCCAGAAAACTCTTGATATGATGTATATATTAATGAATTCATATAATGGATAAATTCATTACTATGTAATTAATCAAATGTAAGGGTCTGTTTCTTTCTATGTAAGTGTAGATTTAGTGGATTAATAAAGTACAGTGCAGCAGTAGAAAAAATATATGAAGAATATTCCTTTTTGTGACCATCTTCCTTTGTGTATCAACAGTATACATTTCGTTTGCATGTAAAACAGCTGCAACGAACTTGTCAGCAGAGTGTGCCATCGAGAACCCGCCATTCACAAAAATTGAATTTCTCTTCGCTCATATTGACGCTACCTAATACGTGTTTCTGTGCAGGGTGTTTCTGTTGAACTCTAAAAACTGCTTTCTTCCACATTTGCAGCTGAGAAAAAAAAACTGTAAAACTACCTGATTGAACAGTTAAAAGAGTTTTGTGGTATTGTTGTTTAGTTAAGACCATAATGGCTATGCAAACTGTACTAACTGAAGTGATGGGCTTTGATAATAAGGTCTAGGCTTCACACTGTAAAAGCCTTTTTTAGGAACTCAGCTGCTGCTTCAGGCCACCGTTTTCCCAAGGCAGTGTACTCCAGTGTAAAATGGTAAATCTATGTAATCTCATGGAAGGCTCTTTTGAAAGCTCTCTAGCCACCCCAAACTCCTCTAGATTAACTGCTGTGCTAGAGCGTTGCGTTTTTCTGTCAAAATAACTTCCATCCACCACAATTTGCATAGATATCTTTAGCCCTGAGGGGGGGGGGGGGGGGGGGGGGTTGGGGGTGGAGGGTGTCAAATTTAGGAATCAAGCAATGGGAAAAAAGTAGTAACTGCAATGGTTATTGTAAGACACTATTTGGAGTGCAGAGGACATCGGCACCACACTGTGATTAATTAATTTCTCAGTGACACAGCACGGAAAAAGCTTTTTTTTTCTTTTCTTTGTGCTCCAGAATACGAGAATGTTGCTCTTTTTTTAATATTCTGATTTAATTCAAAGCAATATTTGGAAGCCTATACTGGCTACATATTTTAGTCAGCACATCTTTGTTGCTTTATCTGTCAGGGATTTTGGTTGCTGAAACGGCACATCAGGCAGTACACACTTTAAAGGGCTAACACATTTTATTATATTTCTATATAAGGCACTGGTGGGGA
This sequence comes from Lepisosteus platostomus, assembly GCF_059453375.1. Taxonomy (NCBI): domain Eukaryota; kingdom Metazoa; phylum Chordata; class Actinopteri; order Semionotiformes; family Lepisosteidae; genus Lepisosteus; species Lepisosteus platostomus. Next base: position 7,994,642 of record NC_142635.1, on the reverse strand, counting down.
AATACATTAATGTTTTAAGCCTCTTTGAAACCAACAGCCATTTTCCTTATGGAGTTATTTCATTCTGTAACACTGTATAGAGCCGAGCACTATGTTAGAGCTGAAGAGGCAATAAACCTCAGATGAACTGCACCGATACAATCTAATGGAGTGGTTGGTCAATTACTTTGTATGTGTTCAATGTTGGAAAATGACCTCGGAATCCTATAAACCTTGATGCACCGCGGCAGCTGATGTTTGTTAAAATGATCCCTTTAACAGAACAGATTGATGAGAATTATAAATTGGGGGGTATTAAATGCCTGGGTATATCCAGTTTGGCCTGTTCTCCTGTTACCACCAAGGTAATGGCAGATGGCTCACTGATTATGGCCACCATTATTCAGTTAGATAAATGAAAATAATCATTGTTAAATTGAATAATCTTTGTTCTGCTGCATTGGCAGGAGCAGGCACAGACAAATACTCAACCCTTAGCTGAAATGTCATTGTTATAGTGCAGGAGCTCATGTTCAACAAGCAAATAACTTGTATACTGTTTGTACAGACATTCTGTGGGTTATTAGCATACAAAGGACCTCACTAGATATCTCGTCAACAATGTCCAGTCCAGTTTAACTCAGGAATATTGAGTTGTAGACTCTGTTTTTAAAATACAGGGTGTACCATAGAGTTATTTTAGTTTTAAAACTAGTTATACTAGTTTTGAGATTGGCACAGGCTGTTTCCCTAAAGGGAGAAAAAAAACAAATCAGAAGGCTCTCTCTCTCTCTTCAGGACTGGAAAGGTAAATAATTTTCGTGTCCCATTCCATTCTTGCATATAGGAAGGCAAATTTGAATTGCTTACATAGACAACAGCTGTAAAATTTATGTTCTCCATCTGGGAGATGTAAACTTCACTCATGAAAGCAATTTCATCTGAGTCAAACACCCCCCGTGTCAGGTATTTCTTGTTTCAGATTTGCTGGAATTGCACTAAAAAAAACTGATCATTCATTTCTTTTCTTTTACTTCTCTCAGACAGCCCCGCTATCAGAGCCTCGGTGCACATCTGTCACACAGAACTGCTTCACACTGGCATCCATCTTAGATACATTAGGCTTCGGCTTTTGCATGTTGTCGTAAATCACTTGGATAGCGTCATTAATTTTTAATATTCGCCATCAAATGCTCTCCCTGCTCCTTCGCCCCAGCTAAGTGCATTCAGCATTCACTACTCCAGTGGGGCTGTCTGGGTGTCATGCTGCACTTTTCCCTACCATTCTCTGGCTCATCAACAGGCTCTGCCACTATTTACAGTATCAGCAAAGTGCCTCCTCCTCTGCTGCTCCCTACTGATGATTTCACTGTGTCTCAGTACTAACGGTTCTCACACTATACAACTTGGCATTCACATCCAGTGCAGACAGCATTCTCATTCTTTTATTCCGCTCGCTGCTCATACCCTCACATTTTTCCCCCTCTCTCTCTTTCTGCCTTTGAACTGTCTATTCTGCATTCAATCTTTAAGAGGCATGTCTTTCGTTTGCTACACAACACGGTCGTGACATCAAAACCCGTTTCTATCTCTTTCGCATTTCTTGGGACTTTTGTTAGCCTCCAGTGAAAAAAGGAAAGGGCTGTGCAACCGGTACCCAAGAGTCCTGCGGGACACGTCCTCAGCTCAGACAACAAAACTCAGGGAGCATTAGGACACAGAGCAAACACAGCCAGATCCCTAGGGAGAGTAAAATGGGATGTACTTTGAAAGGCAATATTTTATCATTTGTTTTCAATTTTCTCGTGACTTCAGCCGTGTCGTGGGCTCTTAACATTATACCTTGCGGATGTTTCATTTTATCATCTCATCCAAAAGCCATAAGCCCTGATAGCGTGGCGAGTTCTATCACTATACTGAATCACTGACACGTATTTTGCGATGCAGAATACTACTTCAGTAACTGACCATCTGGAACCTTCTTTGCCTTTACTAGTCTCCACTGAAGAAGAAATGGGACCAAAGCTTGCTTTCATTTCTGATTAAATTTCTGATCACATAATTTATATTTCACTTGGTCTTTGAGTGATAGCATTTACACAAGTATTTGAAAGGAAAAAAAAACAAGCAAAATCATTGCTATGGATTTCTATTTAATACATCTCAATACAGTCTTTTATAATCTAATATAATCTAGTTTGAGTGAGAGTTGAATTTGTTTATAGTAGAAAATTTCAGAACATACTTGTTTATTGAAATAATCTTATAATGTTTTAATAATAATTTCATGTTTATCATATGCACCTCACAGTAAAATTCAAGTCCACTAGCAGACTATCTGGGAGTATTTCATTTATTGTTATTATCTTCCAGGCAGTGGGTATCTTTCTAACAGACACCCACTGCTAGTGACTGAGACAAGACAGTTAGTACCTGCAACAATATTTCTTCACACAGTCTTAATTCTAGTAAACCCCAGAAAATTAAAATACAGTGTCTTCTTATAATATGAATCAGCACACATCAGATAAATGTATACTGCTGTTAGAAATTATGATTATATCTATGAGACACTATCAATATTAAACTTAGAAATATAGCTGTAGTATGTTGTAATTGACATTGCTACACTACACCTGGCTACCAGCCAGACAGGTATTGATTTAAAAAAAAAACGTGCTTCCCAATCTCACCTTTCTTTCTATTAGAAATATGCAGTATCCAACCTCATCTCTCCAAGGCAGCCTTTATGACTCACACACCTGAGTAACACTGTCCCTCAATCAACAATTTTTATTTAACCTAAGCAGTGTCCTTGAGCTATAAATAACCAAGTACAAATTTACTCTCTATGACAACAGGAAATTTAAAGCAAGAAAGAAAAACCCAAATATTGCTTTTTGTAGGAGAACACATCATAGTGGCAGAGTCTCTTTGAGAGATGTTTTATTGCTTTTCATAGTGCTCCTGTATTTTGCTCTGGTAAGAGGTAATAATTTTTTCCACCTTTCCTTTTTAATTCTGAATTCTATCCTGTCTGAATGCGCTTCTCAGTGCCTACTGAAACTGTTGGATTACAATACAAGACAAGGAGCTCAAGACTACATCACTGAGTAGGAGTTGGCCCTTGTTTAGTGACAATGTGACCCTCCATTCCAGATAAAAGAACTCTGGGGACTTTAGTCTCTAACACAAAAAATAGAAAAGGGCAGAAAAGGTTAATAACAAAGATGTTAATTTCATTCTGACATAGTGGAAAATGAGGATACTTTAAAAAATTAGAGTATTGAATATTACAAGTATATTATATCCAGAAAAAGTATTTAGAGTCATCTACTTATTTATGAGCCTACTGAAAATATATTATTTATACTGTATTGTATCTCAGAAATTACATTACCCACTTTTGGTTTATGATATAATCCTCAAGACCTTTTTTGTTTAAAGAGTAATTTAATTTTCTAAGAAGTGAGTCTCATTTAGACATTGCTCAGGACATTTCCTAAAAGTCAAATCTCAGTTTGTCTGAATTTCAGAAGAGGCTGTTCTTCCATCAAAACAACCTAACATAATTACTGAGAGACCAGATAAAGCTACTTTAATTTCCAATAATGCACCACCAGGCAGAATATACAAAACAGAGTGCTACTGATAATCCAGATGCTGCTCTTGCTCACACTGTTAGAGATGCCTGATAAAAGTATAAATAAATAAAAGCTGTATAATTATGCTATTAGGGGGAACAGTTTGTGTCACAGCAAATCTACCACACAGAGAGTAAATGTCTCTCCAGTGAAGATAACAGTGGCCATTTTCATCATGTGGTTAAATATGAGATCTGGAGAGGCAGCAGAAAGTGTGAGGGTGCACGGCCTCACTCTACACTAAATTGAAAACAAAAATGACACTTCATAACTGTGAATCTCTTAAATTGAACACTCCCGAATAATGGCTTAGGGCATGTCATGGCTTGCCATGTTCTGTTGCTTACCCAAAGACAGTTGTACCCTTTTTTAGCAATGGTTACTTTTAAATTTCAGTTTTTGTTGTCAGTTTGTTACGGCACGGTAGGATCTCGACATCTGTGAGTTAAACATGCACGGATTTGCTTACCTGCTATTCGGTCTGGGTGTCAGGGGCGTGGATGGCAGGAAAGCAGACTGGGAGGGAACCGAGCTGAAGGTGGTTAGCGTCGTCTTTCAAATTAGCGGTGCAACAGAGTAGGATCGTGAGATGAATCTAGCTAGTGAGTGAGCCTCGACAGGATGCTGACTTTCCAGGACACTGATTTTTCCCAATCAAATCAAGGAAACCATCTGATGTCCAAACCAGGTGGTACAACGTGGGACTCGGCCGCCCTCCAGACCTCAGCCCTGGCACCCTCTTTCTCAAAATACATTTTTAGAAATTTCATACAGAATTTTTTCACCAATATACAGTGTTCCTGTCTGGTTGAGATCTTCGCATACTGACAAAATGAAGCTGGATGCCACTGGATGATCACTGGAATCGTAGGCTCCAAGCCACACCCCTGGCTCCCTTTCCTAGCAAACATCACTCCTCCGCACGTCCGCACGACTCATGATCACCCATAAAACGCTCCTTACTTGCCACTGCACGAGGTCATGGGCTTGGCTCAAGAATCACAAGGGAAATACTGGGCTTGACAAACAAGCACCTCATCACAACCCCCAACCCCACAGACCTCCGGCTTTGAAAAGAGTGATCCGCTCTGAATTGCTTTAGGACCGGTCAGGGACCATGTAGATGGGGAATCAGTGCAAGCCCTCTTTATTCCTGTGGTTTGGAGCAAACGAACTCCCAATATACAGGCTCTAGGGCGGACAGCTCTCCCTCAACACAGCTTGCCCAGACAACAGTGCTGAACTTTCTACAAAATAAGCAACACTGCCACTTAATTGGTCTAAGTCACTTGTTCCAAAAAAAGCATTTAGTGTCAACTCAGTTAGGAACCTTGCTTAATGAGGAACTCATAAATAATCATACTGTAGTACCTGGCTGGCTATTCCAACCATGATGATAGAAATACACAACTAAAATACCTTCCCCACAATCCTATATTTATTTTGTGGATACGGGTAACACCTTTTTACTCCATATGAAATGCCTTCCAAATGTTTTTAACCCTTGGTGAAAAAGTAACAATAGACATGAAATAAGAGAGATATTTACAGTTTGGATAATGAATAATTTAACAGACCTAATATTGGATAAATTAAAAAAATTACAAAAATATTATAGTCATCTTCTGTTGCACAGAGCAAAGCTATATTTATCATAAATAATTCAAATAATCAAAAATCATAATTTCTACCATGTAGAAATGTTCTAAGACCATTGCAGACCCTTTAGTGAGCAGCCATCTTGAGTTAGAATCAGAAATGTTCAGTTGAAAAGTGATTTGGATAGAGGCTTCTACTTTGCAACCAGGCTATAAATGCCACATTCACAGTGGTAACTTTGAAAGCTAGTTTTCAACACTGTATCCTGAAGTCAGTGCGAATTGCATATCTCCAAATTTCGCCTTTTTTACAATCGCCTCCGAAACTACTAGTTTCACAGCCTGAGGTCGCATGATACTCTTGAGTCCTTTCCCTAGCAGAAAAGCCACTATACTACTAGCCTTATGTCTTAATAATGGACACTACAGGGGAAAGTGGCAGATTCAATTTTTTTTCTTTCTTTCATAGACATTCCCCGATTTGTGGAGGTCACTGACCATTTCTCTACAGTCTGTAAAGAGCTCTTTGACCTCAATCAAGATGATGCGTGCTACTTCTGAATGTCTTCTGTGTGTCACCTGCTTTCATACCACAGCTAAACAGAAACCTTCAGAGACATTTATATACTGTAAAACAGAATGTTACTGTACATTTTTATTTGGGTTTTGTTGATTTTCATCAAGGAATGCCTAGACGTGAAAAAATATGGAATTAAAAAATATGTATATAACAAATGTGACTATTATGACTATTAATGTGCTATTATGATTACAGTTTAATATTATTAGACTTTTTTAAATGAGACACAATATCCAATCTGTAACTCATTCAGCTATATAATGTTTTGTTCATATTTCAGCAGGGTACAAATACATTGGAAGGCTACTCTGCTAATAGATATTTCTTTACTTTGACTTCTTCCAGTTTCATATTGTGGCAATCTATTTGCCATAAGTAAATACATGAATAATTTTTCAGCAATTACACATGCATGCTACAGCCTTGCTCTGATTTAAAATTCACCTCGTATCTGACCTTTTGGAGAAGGTAATATCTCTAGATATGTTGAGATGATAATTAGCAACTCATCTGGTTTAATTACTTAATGAAAAGCCAAAGATTAACTTGCTAATTAAAAAAAGGATACAAACATTTCACCATTTATTTTGATACATAAATTGATCATAGCGAACTTCTACAGTGCCTTCATAGATTATTTTGATGTAATTAAAATTTTAATATAATTTGAAAAACTATGCCTTCAGTTCATATTATAATGCAGTTGATCTCCCTGGGATGGTCCAGATTCTTGTATATGTTGGGCCTAAAATATAATTAGATTTACATGAAAGTGTTTATAAAAGGAAGGTTTTATAAAGAGTTTATAAAGAGGAAGATTAAATGCTTAAATGCAAATACAATAATTAAAGATTATGCCCATTTAAAAGCACAACACAAAGATGCAAGATAAATTTAATTAACAAAATGATCTAACAGTAAATATCCTCATGTGAATAACTATTCAGTAAATGGTGGTACCTCCTTCAATAGCAATGTCTTCAACTAAAAATTTCCTGAAATTGTTAATCAGTCTCTCGTATCAGCTTTTGTAATTTGTGGTACCCAGAAATAGAAATATTATATATAGACAAAAATAATAATTTGCAACTATTGTGTGAAGCATACAGTATGTACAAATGATTTCTGAAGCCAATATACATAGAGAAGATATACTGTACACAAGAATATCTCGCCTCAATTCCTGTAGAGCTGACTCTTTGACATTTTATCAAGTGTCATACAGTACTATATAGTACAGTTTATATATATACTGCAATGAAATGGGTACATGTACAAATCCATCCATACATTTTCCAACCTCTTTATCCGGTTCAAGGCAGGGTACACCATGGAAGGGACGCCAGACGCAGACACTCACTCACACCAGGGCCAGTTTTCCCAGAAGCCAGTATGTTTTTGGACTGTGGGAAGAAACCAGAGCACCAGAAGGAAAACCACATGAACATGAGAAGAATTGAGCTCAATTGCAAAGCAATTTCAACCACTGTGCTCCCCTACTTACTATATACAATATGTTCTATAAAATATATCATATTTACAATTTATAGCACCATGACATCTACAGTAACACCAGCCTTCTAGACTGTCCATGACACATGAATATTGAATTTTTTGTATCTGTTATACATGTTTTGACTCTAAACAATGTTTCAGCAACTTCAGAATTTTTTAATGTATTTTTCTAGAACAATCATATCACATTATCCAATCTGGCAGGTGGTGCAACATATAGATAGGAATTTCTAGATGTGGCAGTTATTTTTCTGTCTTGTTGTGTAGTAAAATAAATAAACCCAAAACCACTCTAGGAAATGTGCAGTATTCCAGTGGTTTAGTCCAGAATGCAGATTCAATGCAAAAACTGACTGATTTCTCTTAACTGAGAAAGATCGATGGTGACTCCTTTTCCACGACAAAAACCATGATGTACAACACCATAAATGTAAGAAAAACATGCTGATCTACCAGTGGGCAACAAAGTAAATGAACTAAGGGCTTGCTGTTGTAAAATAGAGAGGCTTTTCTTTAATGAGGTGTATCAGTCTTAATCACTGACAGGAGAATTAAGCTTATGTAGTCGGAGCCAAAAATTCAGGTTTTGCATGGCCCTGCTAGTCAGCTCATTTGATACAAACAGCTTATGCAGTGGATGAAATCAGCAAAAAAAAACTGAGTAGCTGTTTTGAAAATGGCACTGTACTAACCAGTATAATTTGTCTTTTGAAAGTTAATTTGCAATTTGAAATTAGGATGCCTGTTATATTTAAACAGTCCCCACTGGCCATTATAAAACTTCCAATCTAATGCATAGTGTTTGCTCTTTTTTATTAAATATGACACAGTATGGACTTTTTGTGTTCACTAATAGAGTATACAGTACCTCAAAACAACACTGAATTGCTGAGTTTGTTTTTTAGTTCTTGAATAGGAAATCAGGCAACAGAAAAGGGAACAGGAGGCATGGAATTCTACGTTGGAACGTTGCCTTGGGATGACAAATGAAAAGCTTCACACTGGACCCTGACCTTACCAAAAATAAGATTCAATGCTAACTTCATTCCTTTTGTAAACACAGGAGATGGCATTTTGTGCTGCTGTTCAAATTACACATCCATTGAACACAGGAAAAAAAATCCCATCACTATCTACAGCAGTAGTCAATCATTCCTCTTGTTCTCAGTTTTATCTTCAAATATTTCCAACCCCAAAACATATCATCCAAGACATGCCAGCTCACATCAGCTCTCTATTTACTTATCAAGATATGGTATATTGTCCCGAAAATCATTTAGTATGTGTCACTGTTGACTTGAAGATGAAGGATATTGAAATTACATCACATCTGTGGGACTAAGGCCTATAGCGGAGTCTTTTCCATAACTCTAGTTTGGATCTGAACACGTGAAAGCAAAGGGCAAAAAGAAGTTGCAAAGAAAGAAAGAGAGGATTTAGAGTGGAGGCTATTCCCTGGCAGTCGACTATGCCTCTATTAGCTGAAAGCGACTGGAAATTTGTGACCTGCTAAAGGGCCATCATCTCTACTTGTTGACATTCGAGAAGCTGGCCTAAAGTAGGAGATCCTGAAGCACAAGAGAGAGATTTCCTTTTGGCTGGTGGGAGAACTTCTAACGTACCATTTCCTGCAAGACACAGTTTCTCCCTCCCCTAAGGCTCACTCAACGATTAAACATTGAAAGTGTTTTGATTAATCCAGTTCCAGCCGAGGGTTTTAACTCAAGCTCCTGTGTTTTTCTGCCTGCGGTTCACTGCTGGAATGGATGAGTTTAAAACAATTGAATTAGCATGATTCTTTGATTTAAACACAAACAGTCAAGGCAGTTAAATAAGGAAAAACCCTCAAGACAGGATATTTTTAATGATCTGCTGCTTAAACAGTTCCCTGGCTACACCAGGCATTACTTCTCAGATATGTGCAGTACCAAGTACTCTTGTCCTAAATATGTACTAATTGGCATGCTGTGTATGTTTTAAAAAATATTTCTCAAGATTTTATAAGCACTATTTTTCCAGATCTGGCTCAGATCATTTTTTTTTTGCTTTTCCTTTGAGTGTGCTGTATTCGTATTTATTCTCTCTTCTGAGATTCAGCTCACAACGAAAAAAGTGAGTTTGCAGTAATGTAAATGAAAGGTTCTTTCTTTAGACAACATGAATAAATGTGGGAGGCCTTCCAGGGACTATAAGAACCTTTCATTTTCTCCAGTAGCACTCGGCATTCACGTATTGTGAAGTTAGTGCTTCAACTTTCCTTTCTCTGTTCTGTCAGCACGGTGTCTCTTGTTCCTTCTCTTCTGAGCCTCAAAATGCTTGTGCCATGAATAAAAGACATGCTTTTTTCCCCTCAGATGCAGAAAGAGGGAGATAGCATAAAAGGCTATTTTGTCATTCCAGAACAGAGAAGAGGGAAAGTGTTCAGCATGTAGAACAGTGCTGTGTAGCCTCCTTCGCTGTTCCCCATCATCACGGAGCAAAAATGAGCCTCAGTGGTGAGTGAAAGAGCCTGTTAAGCATAAGAAGAAGGTCATTGAGAAGCGAGAACCTGAATGTGATCTTCATGACTTCCCCCTCGGAGAGCAAATGAAGTCTATTTCTTCAGCTGACTGCGCAGCCAGGCCGTTAACTAACTGTGTGCCAGGAAACGAGTTACCTCACCCCAGTTTTGTACAGCTGCAGGGCCCAGGGACGTGTGAACTCAAATGTGTTTCGTGCAGCGGGCTAACCATGTCCCATGATACAATTCTGGATGCAATGTGGCTCTTCGCTATACTGCACAGGTACGGTACAGTATGTCTATACACAAGAATCTGATTTCGACGTCTGCTGCTAAGCAGGAAATGACTTGTGGAGGCATGCTAAAATTTTGGACCAGCTGAGGAATCTTTTGGTTTCCAGGTCTGCCAGCAGTGAGGAACACGCTGAATACACTGGTTGAGAGCAGGAACTGCTTAAAAGCCTATTAGATTGAAGTAGTGCAGTGGCATGGAGGCTTAACTACTGCTGCTCAGCATCCAGGTTAATCGTTTTTTTTTTCTAAAGACCACCATCAGTGATTTTATTTTAATTATCTTAACTCTAACTAGAACTGCATTATTGCCTGTTTTGTGATAGAGTATAATTATTTTTTTAAGGGAATAAGGTGTACACATACTGTACATACCTGTAGCTGTTTTATTGAGCCACACAATTCTGTGAATGAGATTTAAAGGAATGTATACATATATAAATCCCCTTTACTAAACCACAATGGAAGAAAATGATGGGATCCTAGACTCATGTTCTTCTTACATGCCACTCGGGGCATGAACTGTGGTGAAAATATTAGCTTTCTTTGGAGTGTAAGGGAGGCAGGAAACTAAACATTCTGACAAGGCCCCTAAATGCACTTTGAAGCCTGATAAGCTCTTCATTAGAAGCTGGAGATAAAATGCAAGCTTACCCACAGAAAGGAAATTGCATTACTTAAGGTGTGCAAATCCATCCGTTGAATTCCATTTCTTGTGAGTGTCATTCTTGTTTGTTGGACAAGGAAGAGGAGAAGCAGTGGTGCACAAAAAGGAATCATAAGTTAATGAAAGAGGGGGGGGGGGTATAATGATTTTGTAAGTCTTTTATGCTTTATTTTTGGTTCTGCCCCAGATCTTCATCATTTCAAAAATTAGACAGCTCAATTCTTCTGTCAATAAAGGGAATTGCTCCTGTTACCACATAAATCTTTCCTAATCCTCAAGCTTTCTCCTCATATTCTGGATCCCCGTGTTCAAGTCCCTTAACATAGACATATTACTCTAGCTCTGTGAAGAGCTTATGACTGCAGTGCGGAAGGCTTTGGAGTGGCTGAATTCCTGGGTTCACTCATTCTCAAGAATATTACAACTATTGTGTATATGCTCTGCAGGGATGTCTCTGTAGTGCTTGATTCACTTGGGAGGTTTAAAGGATTATAATGTCAAATTGGGTTTTCACAATGACCAGAGGTCTGTGTGCCATTTCTGGGATTTCAGTTCTGGCATTGGGAAAGCAGGAGCTGTAAAGTATATGTACAGTATTATCCTGGCTTTTGAATATGGTATAAGAAGAACAGGAACAGAAAATTCCATTTTTTTTTCTCACCAACATACAGTATCCCAGTTGTATACAGTAGGAAGTGAACAGTGCCACATACTGCATGTACTGTATCTGTGGTTTCGCGTTATAGCTGTTGACGTGTTGCG